>NC_142416.1:9882500-10085000 GCF_059516105.1 Syngnathus floridae | reverse complement strand
AGACAGCACGGATGGGAACCCCATGTTCAGACTCTAAAACCTCATCTGCAACTTCGCCAGTGGGAAGGGTAAAAAATAATAAATTTTTCACTTGCCAAAGCACAACATGGTAATACATAAACTGCCAGGAAAACATAACCTCCTTGGCAAAGGTAAAAAGGGTAAACAAATTGTTATTTGCTGCGGCAAGAAGAAGTGGTCTGCTGTTAACTGTGTTTGTGTCTATGTGTGCATGTGTGCATTTGTGTCTTGCAAGTATGTCTTTGTGGGTGTTTGTACATGTGCATTTGTGTGTTATGTTTGCGAGTTCACAGAGCCTTTATGTTATGTCTTTATCTCCACGTTCAAATTCCGTCTTGTTTGCTCTGCTCTGTAGCTAAACCAGCATGAGGCGCAACACTTAACGTTTTCATTCCTCAGCTTATGGGTAAGGGTAATGCATGAATGTGCACGAGAATGATTGGGAGAAAATGAATGTGAAGCGGAAGCACAAAGAATTATAAATTGACAGTCTTTGTATGTGCATGCATGTACTGTATAAATCATAATTTACCTCTGGCTGAAAATGACAATTTTGTATTCCCCCAACCGTTCATCCCGCATTCCTATAACACAGCATCCTACTCTATGTGTATCCATGCACTTTAATCTGTCTCTCCATGTTTACCTTACCTTGCTGTCTGATCTCATGCTTATGTTCAAGTCACTGAGCAGCAGTCACCAACATTCAAGAGATCACTCCGTGGAGCATAATGCATTGGGGCGGCTTAGGGGCTCATCAGTTCTCCAGGCTTAACTATGAAGGGTGGTGTGAGAGTGTGTGTGTTCAACACATACATTTCCATCCATCCATTTGCCACACCACTTGTCCCCACGGGGGTCGCGGGCGTACTGGAGCCTATCCCAGCAGTCATCGGGCAGTAGGCTGGGGACACCCTGAACCGGTTGCCAACCAATCGCAGGGCACACAGAGACGAACGACCATTCGCACCCGCACTCACACCTGGGGGCAATTTGGAGTGCTCAATTGGCCATGTTTTTGGGATGTGGGAGGAAACCGGAGTGCCCGGGGAAAACCCACGTGGGCATGGGGAGAACATGCAAACTCCGCACAGTAACTGTGAGACGAATGTGCTAACCAGTGCCCCACCGAGCCGCACACATACATTTTCTTACAGAAAAGCCACTCTAAAATTGGTGTGTGCGTGTGTATGTGTGTGTGTGTGTGTGTGTGTGTGTGTGTGTGTGTGTGTGTGTGCGGGCGTGTGTGTGTGTGTGTGTGTGTGTGTGTGTGTGTGTGTGTGTGTGTGTGTGTGTGTGTGTGCGTGCGTGCGTGCGTGTGTGTGTGTGTGTGTGTGTGTGTGCGTGCGTGTGTGTGTGTGTGTGTGTACGTGTGTGTGTGTGTGTGAATGTGAAGTGGAGATCTTTGTCACATGTTATATTGTGTGCTATAATTAGTGTATTGAACCAAATGTCAATGTAAAAGCACCGAGATTTAAAGGGATTTAAGCTTGTATGAACGCTCCTATCCCTCATGACAAGAGGGACAAAGTTTCAGAAATAAACGATTATCATATCCCCAAATGAATATCACAGTCTCGTGAATTACTGTGATCGTGACATGTGGTATATTTTGTATTTGCTTTGTTCCAAAAGCTATTAAAAGATAGTTTTGAATGCTCAAAGATGAGCGGTTCTTCTGCCATTTGTACATTGCATTGTGCATCCTAAGTGAGAGCAGTGTCAGGAATGTAGTATAAATATTTAAGACATGGCATTCACATAAAGGAGAACAAAACGTGACAATAAAAAGGCATCTGTTTCTCTCTTGATGTCTTGATGTTTCCAAAAGAACTGCAATGACAAAACAATCAACAAGCTGACAAATGCATGACAAAGGAACAAAACATGTTTCTCTTTCCGAACATGCTGCACTGTAATCAAACATAAAAAAATCTATACTGCTCCCCTCCACGCTGATGCTAAATCACATATTTTACATGCAATGAAATTAGTTCACCTAACCCACTCTTACTGAATGTAAATCCCACAAAGCATTCATTTTGAAGAACATCATCATTATTTAATTTTCCCCAGAAAGTGAACAACACAATTTCGTTTGATTACGAGCTGTGCGCTCATGCATTATAAACAACTCAATCATTTCATTACATTTCAAGTCATTGCAGGGGAATGGCGCACGCTAAATCAGTATTCATCAGTCCACATTACTTGTTTGATGATAATTTCTCATTTCACAAGATTAAACAGCATATTATTGCCAAAGACCTACATAAAGCATCAGGGGGGGCTCAATTTCCGAGAAACGCAGAAGAGAATTTATGGAAAGAGAACCCACACTCAAATTAGGATATATTTTGGGATATTTGGCTGGGTTGTATAAGGAACTAATTTAGTTCCCAGAAAATATCGTTACATACAGTAGCAGTCGCCAATGTGCATATGTACACGTCTCGTAAGTTTGGAGAATGATTGGTGTGTAAGAACCAAGTGCTCCTTCCTCAGCACCCTGCGAGCAGACAGCAGTCGTCCAGAGTGCCAGTCAGAATGTAGGTTCACTCACAACGATCAAAGAGTGCTCCAAGCACCAGCGGATTTAATGTACCCACATGATGAACGGCTAGGGAGAATTAAGGGGACGGGTTGGGGCAGAAAAAAGGGGGTGAGATGGAATGAGGGGAAGAAATCGACGAGCAATGTGAAGAAGGAATGAAAGCTCCAAAGCAAATATGACGGTAACACTGGAAGCAGAATGGCTGAATGACGACAAAGATGTGAGAATAGGAGATGAGGAACTGATGGAGAAATAGGGAACAGAGGGAGAAAGAGATCATGAGGAAGATGGGTAGAAAAAAGGAGAGGAAAACGCTATTAGTGAAAATGAATGGAGAACTAAGAACCTCGGGCTGAAAGCTGCTTAGCAGCATAAGGGATGATTGCAACTATCACATCGCTCCTCATCTTTTTTCCCCAAACTTGCTGCCTTCCAACAATACATGAAGAATACACTGGAGTGATGACTGGGAAATGTAAAGTGGGCCAAACAAGGAGGAAGAAAGGAAGGAGGAACTAAAGGCCCGAAAGCGTGGTTTCACTTTTGTCTTATCACTTTTTTCTTTTCAGTTCCAACTCACCAGCTAATAGTACAGCTCAAATTTCATTTGTCTTAGTAAAGCATTTATTTTTGCCAGGCTTGATGCAGTTTCACAAGTTTTCACAAAGGTTTAAACCCTCAAAAACGGCATTATTCATATTTGCGTACAGCAACAGCGTGTGACGAGAAAAGAACTTTCAATAACATTTCATCTTTAACATGTCTAGATGAAACACACAGTTTGAAGATGACTGAATAGAAACTGTAGGAGGTGTTTGTAAAGTATGACCACTATAAATGTCCAAAAATACAGCCGAATTCCAAAATGGAGATAAAATAATGCACTTTCTGGTAGCTATAGCATATGAGTACAAAATGCTTTTTGTAGGTCTTGGGCTGTTATATATATATGTATGTTGATATATGTTTATATATGACTTTTCACAAATCTAGGTAAAAGGGAATGCTTTGTTAAAAATTTGTAGAAGGCGCTGTAAAGACATTTTTTGAAAGTGGCTCAAGAAATCTCTAAAATATTGATTTTCATGGCAGGTCTGACAACACAACTTTAGGTGGAAAACAGGCAGGAAGCTGTCTCAGTATGAGTTCCCCAACCGGATCTGTTGGAAGACACAGGTATCGCATATTTGTGATTTTGCCATTCTATATCTAATTAAAATAAAAGTTAAACTCAGAGCAAGTGCACAGATAGCACCAAAACTATTTGTGGTGAGCCTATACTTACAGTGTTATTCATACGTTGTGTACAAGGTTTAGCAGGCACAAGGTTTTGGAAATAAACAAATTTTGCACAAACTTTATATTAGGAAACTATGTGCCTGTAATGGACCTTAAATTATCTGGTTAACTTTGTAAGCTAACTGCCAGGCAAATTTGTCTATCTACAAAAATCAGCTCACTTGCTGGCAAGCTCAAACATGAACACTAGTGTTGTGAACAAGTTTCGTGAATTGATTCAGTGACATTATTTGTGACCTTGATACGAGTTTTGTTGTTGTTTGTTTGTTTGTTTGTTTGTTTGTTTGTTTGTTTGTTTGTTTGTTTGTTTGTTTTGTGACCCTATTCCAACAAACACCTTGAGCAAGTCTTTTATAAGTTTAGCTTGGAATGGTTTCTATGATGTGGCATTCATGACCATCTCAAATGTAAGGAGAAACACAGCACATCAGGAAGCAGTCATTAAACACACAAATCATAACCTTGAAATATACACACTTCAAATATTTTTAACCCATTTTGTGGCTCAGGTCTGATGTGATCCCTTCTTAACATGACTCCAGGCATTATTTATGCTCTATAGCACCTCCAGAGGCGAGTTGTCACACTTAACATCATACACATAATCAGCACACACAGAGCTTATGCACATAAAACAAAACACCCACATCCCCCCACCCACTTGCACCTTCTGGCACTGTAGATGTGTGACATATACTGGATGTGCAAATGAAAACACATGGCATAAATGCAAATTTTAACTTCACAGAACCAGTATCTGTGTAACGTACATGCACTTTTTTAGCTGTTTCCCTAACTTCAAATTACAATGAAATCTTTCTCATACTACAGAAATATCCCCAGTAACTACCTAAAGCTGCTATCTCATTGAGTGGTGAATGCTTGCAAGTATATTCGTTTTTTTTTGTCAGGGTTTGTTTTTACTTCTGCCCATGAAATCTTTAATCTACATATATCTTTGCAAGCTTTGGGAACCCTGACGAGTGAGATTCCATCTTAAACTGCATATTGGAACCAATATAACATGTCTCTATTTTAAGGGGAAATAAGTCTGCTCTTGTGTACAAATACTTAGTATCCGAAGAATCAAACTGGCACTCCCAAAATGGAATTGGCCTGATGTGCAGTTTCTTTTAACAAGAGCCAACTGTGCAGTATTTAAGAGGGTATTGGCAGTGCAATGAGTGTGTGTGTGTGTGTGTGTGTGTGCGCATGCTGCTGTTTATTGTGTCTCATTCTGACTAAATATTTATAACAGAATGGCAATATGTCAGTCACATGAACACACACATATGCTCAGAGAATGTGAAAGTAATATAAGAGCGAAAGAAAGACAGAGCTTATTATTTAAAGTCATACTTGGCAGAAAGCTGTCAGAAACCACAAAACTGAAGGGACTGACACAACTAAATCAATGTTGTTCTACTCAATACATGAACAAGCTTAATTAATTAAGAGCGGGACCCCTTTCATCCTCCTCTAGTTTGTAATATGCAGAGAATTTCCGGGCTAGGGGGTTGGATGGCGGTAGGCATTGTCAGCAATATTCAAGCAACACAGCAGTAAATCAAAACAAAGGGCAGCAGGAATGATCTCTCTATTATGAATTGCTCTTTCAGATAAACACGCACACACAGACACACACACACACACACACACACACACACACACACACACACACACACACTCACACAGTTTTGTGCTCATGGTTTTCGGTTAGGTACCCATTGACTCTTAAAAAAAGTCTTGTTAAACATGTATATTCATTACTTTTATTTGGAATAACTATTATTACTATTGTTCAAAGCACTACTGTCCCTCTATGTGTCTTAATTTGTTAAGTGTGTTGTTTCTAATGTTTGTTTTAAATGGTTCCACTTTTTTGAGACCAAAAAATGTTACAAAGTAGGGTTGCTGAAGTTAAATTGTGTCACACACAAAAAAAAAACCATTTACCTTTTCTTGATTGATGACAGCATACAGTACTTTACTGTGTCTGATGCATATATGCAAAAGTGCTTTTACTACCTTCAGGATAGAAAGGCAACGTATTTATGCAATCCATTTGTACCGCACAAGGCCAAGAGTTACATTACATGCCTGTGGCTTGAAATTCCCTAAGCAAGTTAATGAGTTGATAAGCGGTATTGCTACTTAGGAATTCAGGAACTCTTTGGAAGTTGTCAATAAACAGTTTGTGGCCATGAATGAACTTGTAAACTAAGATCCAGAAAAGCTAAAACATTTCATCTGAATGGTGTTACACAAATTGGAACAAAGAAGTCTACAATACAGTGAGTACTAGACTGCTTTGCATTTGAAGTTTTAATAATAATCATCATCATTATCATAATAATCAAAATTTGTACGTATAAACAATACATTTAAACATGTCTTTCTTGCCACTCAAGTACATACATACATACATACATACATACATACATACATACATACATACATACATACATACATACATACATACATACATACATACATACATACATACATACATACATACGGTAGGTTGATATACAGATATACAAATCATAATAATAATCATCATAATATCATGATATTAATAAACATTTTATTTAACGATGCCTTTTTTGCCACTCAAGTACATACAGTAGGTTGATATTCAAATATATACAAATCCTAATAATCATCATAATTATAATATTGGTAAAAATGGTATTTGCAGATGTCTTTCTTGCCACTCAAGTACATACATAAATACACTTGGTTGATATACCAAGAGCCATGGCATGCACTGAGCGTCTTCATATTTTGCGCATGGGAATCACCTGTCATTGTAAATTCATATTTCAAGTCGGTCTTCTGGCATCATCTGTGAAATGCACCTTGCTTTTCTTCTTGGGCAGAGACTCATGTGTTGAATCCTCACAGGACCCTTTTCCCATGAAGAAGAGACAAATAGACAAATATGTAATATACTCATTTTACTAGCGTGTTGATTAATTATTAGCGTTACATGACCAGAGACAAGAATCAGTGAAAGATGTATGTCACAGAGAGAATCGGGTCACTTTTCAATTATTTAATTTCTCAAGTATTTTTATAAATAAACTGGAAGTACAGAATGTTTTTTTTCATCTCTGCAGGACTTACAAGTGCACTGATTCAAAAGCTCATCTAAGACGCTTCCAAATTTGCTCGTTTCTGCTGCTGAGCTTTCATAAGGTGCTTTTTTCACTGGTTCTTCATTTGACATGCTGGCCATAGTGTCAAGGAATAAATCTTTGACAAGTTGCTGGTTAGCTGGATATGAGAAAAAAAAAATAACTCACAAAAATCCGGGCAATTGTAAAGAAATAAACATGACAAATCAAAAAGGACTTAGCTGTCTTTGTATCTTGGAGCAACCAAAGTAGCGCTGTGAAAGAGGCCCTGTTTCAACATTAGAGAAGCACCTGTTTACATTCTCTAGAAGAGTGAGACTCATCTTTATTCCCATGTCAGTATCTGCCATAGTACCATGTAAGAGAAAGGATAGCAGGTATTGCACATATTGCAGTCTCTGCATTCATTGATTTTGTGACTTCTTCAAATGGTGCCAGGACAGTCACAGTATTCTCAACCGACATGCACAGGGTTACAATCAGAGCAGTACTCACTTGCGTAGCGATTGAGGGTGCGTTTTTGATCAAGGATGCTTTGTAGCACATGCTATTCCATCTTACGTGAACATCCTGCTGCAACTATTTTTTTTGTGGCATTTTAAGGGCAAACTGGATGTCCCGAAGGTGTGAGGAGGCCAGAGCAGAATGGTTAAAATTATTTTTTCTTGCAAAAATCAGTGTCACTCATTGCGTTTTAAGGTGAAGTGTGTGTGAGACTCATCCCAGCCTCTGCACTCCCAGTTCATCCACAGCTTTGCGCATGTTACTGGGGTTTCCTCATAATAGTTTAAGTGTGTGCAGTACGTGCTAGCTACGGTCGCTGTAACATGACAGAGAGAGAGTAGAGTGGGGCAGGGTACACGAGGAAACAAAGCTAATCAAGCAGTGGCTGCAATCTTCTACTGAATCTGGTTTCATTTTAAGATCATTAAAAAGGCTGCTTTAGCGGTCCATCATGTTGTTAAGGTCGGCTTCTCATGATACAGCTTGTGGTAGTTTACACGTCCTCCTCTCACAACCCGGAGTTCAGGCTCTTTCTAAGCTTATATTTGACTTGATACTTAGATGAACCAAAGCCTCTCCCTTCTTTTTCTCTCAAATTTATAGATTTTATGATCCATCTATTTAGAGCTCAGTTCACGTCTCCAAGTCTAACCACTTGCCTGATGTATTCTGAGCCTTACACTCAATCCCCTAGTGTCATTCACTCTCCACCTACAACTTCACCCTTTACACATCGTTCACAAGTGGACCTGAGAATTATACCCAACTGAGGATGAACTCTGAAAAAAATCAAAAGACACCCAATGCTATTTCAATTAATGCCCTAAGGCATACGGCAAAATCAAGTATTGGAATTAGAGTGGAGAAGGACTAGGGTATTACTTCCCTTCAGGCCTCAAGGGGTTAAAAAAAATCACTCGACCAATGTTGAAATGCTGGTTTGATTCACCTCAGGAGGATGACGTGAGTGTGTGAATTGTGAGGCCTGTGCACTTTTTGTGAGTTCTTTGAAATGTTTAAAGCGAGCGATCCTCCTATGAGTGTGCATGTGTGAGTGTTGATATTCCTTTTGCAATAAATAGACAGACATTTGAGAGTTGCCCCCTGGCGTTCCTCGCTTTAGTGCATTTTAGACTAGCTAAGCTCCCCCAGAGCCAAACGTCTAACTGGATCTGTCAGTATTGACAAAGAAAAAACACACTTCCTGCTTACCCAGAATATAATTCATGCTACAAACCTTCATGCTGAAATAAACCACTTAAAACTCATTCATATTCTCGACCACTCACAAACTAGTTGACTGTTATACAATTCTCCAAGGTGTTGTCTCCTTTATCTCCCTTTATAATGATTTTAACATTATTCGTCAGTTTTTAGAGTACTTCAAAGTAAACTTCTTAAATAAATAAATATGTCTTCATTTGAGGAATAGTTTTTAAACTGTGCTACAACCTATAAAGGTGGGGCACCTTTGTGAAGCAGGAGAGAGACTTGGCTCATTTGAGGCTGAACTTTAAACTCAAAATAAAATGAAAAAAAAGCAATTCCTAAGAATTGTTTGTACGTAACTAAATTTAGATTTTGATTTTGAAACAGGAGACTGACATTTACTGTCGCTCAGAGTATTATATAATGAGACAATGACTTATGGTAAGAAATACTGCCTTTGTCTTGCACGATCGAAGGAGAAGAATCGTATTTCCATTAAATCAATGAGATTGTGCTTTATTGTAATGAATAATGCATTGCTCTTGAAAAGCTACCTCCCCACACTTCCAAACCATTTCTCATGCTGTGGTCAGACCACATGTGAGTTGAGCATTTCAGACGGTGCCATTCCATATGGGCAAAGCAGCTCATGTGGATAAGCGTGACTGGATGAAGGGTGATGCGGATGATGCATTTGCTGCGACATGAGCGGGGGTGTCCCTACCATTTGAAAATGTGAACTTTCTGTCGTGCACAATCGATGTTGAGAATATACTTTCTATATCACACACACACACACACACACACACGCTAAGACAGAGTGTGGTGAACTATACAATGTAATCATTGTAGTCTGTAGGAAGAGAGAGGCATACAACACAGCCAGCTTCCTGTATCAGCCAAGCTAGAGAGAAAAAGGAGCAGGCTTGGAGAATTGGGAAGGAGCAAGTTCCGATTACTGCACTGACTTGTTTACAACTCAAGAACTGTGACCCAAGATAACGTTTAACAGCCAATGTAGCACAATCACAGGCCGGCAAACTTTTGTTTGCTTGTTTCCAGAAATGAACGAGGATCCCTTTTTGTTTTCCACTCAAAGCATGCCCCCCGTGGTTCCTGTGGCAGGGCGATGTGATATTCCGTGTTTGGTCTGAGCATAGCATCACCATGCCACTTGGGGTCTGAGTCATTATAGGTTTGCTTGTGTAAGAACAGATGCAAACTTGATTGTTCACTCAGATGTGGAAATTGATCTACTAACTGGGCATTTGTGCAAAAGTGTGTGCAACATTGTAGAACAGTTCTTTTTTTCACATTCAGGAGTACCGTATTTTCCGGACTATAATTCGCAGTTTTTTTCATAGTTTGGCCGGTGGTGCGACTTATACTCAGGAGTGACTTATGTGTGAAATTATTAACACATTATATCATTTCACATGTTATTTTTACACTAAACCGCAAGAAGGCACTCTAGGCCTCTGGAATAATTGGAACTGCATCTGACGATGAGTGTGACGTAAACGACGTAGAAGAGGAAGTGCCGCATCTTCTACCACCGGAGTTAGCAGAGTTGTTTAAAAGTGACACAGAGGATAAAGATTTCATTGGATTTAGTGATCTGGAGTGACACGGATGGTGCGATAAACTTGTTAGCATGTTATTTATGCTATGGTTATTTGAATACCTCTTAATATGTTACGTCAGGAACATTCTCAGTTCCTTGTTTATGTGTCATGTAACATTAGCATACCGTACAATTATTCAGCCTGTTGGTGCTTCGATTCTAGTTTTATTTTAAAATGCTTTTCAAGATGACATGTCTGGTCTTGGTGTTGGATTTTATGAAATACATTTCCCCCAAAAATGCGACTTATACTCCAGTGCGACTTACATACGTCTTTTCCTTCTTTATTATGCATTTCATGACTGATCTGACTTGTACTCCGGAGCCATTTATAATCCAGAAAATACGGTAAATACAGTGCAGTATACAGATTACTTTAGCACGCGCAATGTGAGGTACCAAATCGGATCTGGTTTGACGAATCGCGATTGCTGATTTTACGTTTTAGAAATTGCACATCTCAAAAGCACTTGAAGTGCAAATGGCACCACCATGCATAATCATGACAAGGAAGTGCAGGTAAAAGATGCGACAGAGATAGAATATTTCCAATTTGTGTAAACATGTTTCAAACACCATAAAAAATGTTAAATATGTCTTTTGATTGATGGAACTTTGGACCTCCACAAGGTGGAGCCATGTCATATCAGCTAAGCTAAAACACCTCAAATGCAGCACTACTGCCACCCCTCACCTTTGTTTTGCTCATCACTTACTATTCCAACACTGCACCTCTCTTAGAGCCATTATATCCATTAAGTTCCACTCAGCAGCTCCCTGACTGTGAACCCATACCATTCTGACATCCTTTACGCCTGTTCAAGTCCTCGGAACACACATAAGACCGATTCCCATTCCTTTAATAACTCTCTGGAAGAGTCTCAGTCTTCGCGCATATGTTAAGCCCTATTGATCTCCAGTAGAGAGGCAAGGCCAGCAGTCCACCATGTGCAGTGTTGACCTTGTCTCCTTCTGAGTAATTAATTAAAACGTCACAGCGGGGCTGACAACTGATAGATTGCCCCCTTGTTGATTGTTGCTGTTGTGGCAGTCGAGAGCACATCCACGTGCCGGCACGCTGAGCTGAGGCGTGTGCATTCAAACTGAGTTGAAAAGAGCCAGGTGTATCAGGAGCAACATTGATCCGTTCACAGTGAAAATAGCTGTGTGAATATGTGAGGATTCGATGTGTGTATGTGTACACATACATACATTCATTCATTAAAAAAAATACACTAATGATGATGCGATTGCAATCTGCATCTGAAAAAAAAAAAAAGTATATATATGGTCATAGAATGTGCTGTATGTGTTGCTCTTCCCTTCTTTACTTGCCACTCATAAAATTGTGCCCTCCATCCCTTATCAACCTCCTTCATCCCAGCCAACCAACCAGAACTGCAGTATGTCAGCCCCAGTTCATCATGTTTGGTCTCCCTTTAAAACTTCCCACCTATATGGCTTTCCTTTCTAGAGTACACTGACAGCGTTGGCAAGGCACAAATTAGATGGTAGCCAGTAGATGTTTTGATCATTTTGATTAATGTTAGCATACTCAGTGGAAAATGATTTATAGTTCTCATTTCAATTAATACGTTGTCCTTTTTGCCCTTACAGTACATTTGTTCCACTAAGAGAAGTAGTGCCTCCAAGCATACTTTAAAGTCTTGCTAAAGAGGAAAGGCTTCATGATACCAAAGAAATGGCTTATGACATACAGTAGCATCCTACCAGCGAGGTAAATTCTATTTACTGAGAGAAATTCAAATGAATTCATTTGCTCTAACGAATGAACATACATAAATGGAAAACTATTTCCACTTTAACTAACTTGTAAGAATACTATCACCACAAATTATATGTATATATATATATATACACACTAACAATCTTGTTTGTCCTTGTTTGTATCTTTTTATATCTTTTTGTGGGTTGCAATACAATTTTGGATGAATGCCAAACTGTTATAGTGCACCTGTATACGATCAACATTACAAAATTGAATCTAAGAATCTAATCCCAGGAGTATCATTTATGTTGCTGACTATAAAGTAAAATAAAGCACTTGAGATGAAGAGGGCCTTTGACTCATATTAATATTACTTAGCAAGAATTTCCCCTGTAGACTGCATAAAGTTGTTTCTGCAGTGAGAAAGAATCAAGGACACTAATGGAAGAATTATTTGCCGCAATAGCACTGTCCAGACGCACCATTCATCACCTCCCAGAGAGGGAAAATGTTACAGCTGACTAAACTTACTATATCGTCAACAATCTAGTGGGAGAGTGTAATGCGTTGTACTAATGGCCTCAAAGACTTTCAGAAGCACTTTTTTTAAGTGCTCTTCTATTCTACTATCAATTAAATCACTTTTGTGTATATTTGCCTGTTGGCAAGTTTTGCTAATAGTCAATGTACAATGCAAGTGACATAAAAATGCATATGAGAAAGTGAGGTCACTGAACAAAGTAACGACTTAAAGAACAATTGTAAGGTAAACAAAGGAGATGTCACATGCAATCTAGTTAGGTCAGAAGTGAAGGTCACAAGTGCAGTAATTAAACATTATTCAATAATTAAAGCATGAAAAAAATTGTCATATTTGTACATTCGACAAAATAGTTATTTTTCTGAAGTGAGATGCTGGCATTCATTTAAAGAAAAACAAGTGACTCAGAAAGCGAGATTTAAAATTTTTCATTACCTCAATATACTTTTGCCATGTGTTTTCCCGGCATAGCTTTTAACCTCTATTATCATATTTTGTCATAGGCCCTTGCCACATGCCACCCAGCCGCGAACTTAACGTTTGTATTTAAACCCTGGTCGCGTGTTTCTCCCTGTCGGTGTCTACTGTTAATTCTGTTTCTCTCTGTTTCTGCCCCTGCTGTTCCTGTCCCATTCGTCCATTCCCACCGGTCTTTTGTGTAGGCTCACCGTCAGTACCCACTTCTTGTATCTGTTCCTGGTTCAAGTGGACTTCTGTTCCCTGCCCACTGCCCGTGGGCCTCTGCCCTGCCTGTGTCTCTGTTTTCAACTACTCACCTTCCCTTCAATAAACCCTCGTTCAAGCTACACATGGTCACCCTGTTCCATTCCGACATTTTTTATTTTTCTTCCGTTGTACCGTTAGGATGACAAGCCTCAATGTCTTTTTCATTCCTACTTATTTGTCCTTTATAAATGTTTTATTCTGTCTTCCTTGATGAAAGGAAGCAGAGTATTTTTGTTTTATATCTAAATAAAACATTGGCAAATATTTTTTTTCCTGTTTTCTGACAGGACTAAACCATTAACTGAATCATGATGAATTTATAATTGCACATTTTTGCACTGTTAATTTGAAGTAATGTTCTGTTTTTTAACAGTAATGCAAATTAAAATGAAAAACTGATTCATCATTTAATTGGTAAAATAATAATCAGATTAAGAGACTCAAAATATTCAGTTACTGCTTTTCAACTCCAGGGAAATGGTAATACAGATAATATCTTGCCTTAACCCGATTTAATTTTGGAGGCAATATAGTGCCCTAAAATATTCAAAGCTGTTTTATGTATTAAAGGGTGACCAACCTCTTCACTATATCCTACTGCAACAGAGCAACATTTGCAGCAGGTGGCTCATCCTGATACCGAGCACTACAGGAGGTCCTTTGTCCCAGTAATTTCACTGTGCCTCAGAACATCTATCTATCTATCTATCTATCTATCTATCTATCTATCTATCTATCTATCTATCTATCTATCTATCTATCTATCTATCTATCTATCTATCTATCTATCTATCTATCTATCTATCTATCTATCTATCTATCTATCTATCTATCTATCTATCTATCTGTCTGTCTGTCTGTCTGTCTGTCTGTCTGTCTGTCTGTCTGTCTGTCTGTCTGTCTGTCTGTCTGTCTGTCTGTCTGTCTGTCTGTCTGTCTATCTGTCTGTCTGTCTGTCTGTCTGTCTATCTGTCTGTCTGTCTGTCTGTCTGTCTGTCTGTGTCCACCTGCTCTCTCTCTCTCTCTTTCTCTCTCTCTTTCTCTCTCTCTTTCTCTCTCTCTTTCTCTCTCTCTCTCTCTCTCTCTCTCTCTCTCACTATCTATCTTTGGGGTAGTGATTAACACACTTCAATTTTGACCAATGACGGAAGGACATTGACAAGAATGGTCATAAAACACTCTGCATATTTCCTGCAGATAGCACACAAATTGTTTTGGTGAGAATGAATGAATTAATTTAGCAATGATTAAGTACACTTGACAGACCTGAAAAGAGACCCATGACAGCACCAGCAGCCATAAACCAAGGGACAGATAAAGTACTCTAGTAAACTCTCAGCATACCTCTCCCTTGCAAACTCATCCAAGTCTGAACTGAACCATACAAATTAACTCCCCTTTTTCATCCTTATCCAAACAAATGTAGAGAAGAGGATTATGGCATTGGAACTCAAGAGATACCACCTGAATGGCACTGAAACCACAACAATACATTTGTGCTTCCGTCTCCGTCAGGGGAATTGAGTTTGGGCTAATTAGCTATAATACCAGCAAGCAAACTTCCTCACTCCATTGACACCCACAGCGTTCCCTAATTGACTGCCAGAGTTTTGAGGCTTTAATACAGTAAAAAAAAAAAGCAAGCTGTATCTCAGTGATTATGAGGTTTGTGGATACACTGAATTACACAGAAAAATACTGCAAAACCAATTCTATGTCATGAACCTTTAATGCAACAATGCTTGAATAAAGAAAGATAGGCTACGCTCAAACATCAGAAAAAGCCCAAAGAAGAGCAAGAGCATCCGTCATAGCAATTTGAAGTTGAAGCATTTATAATTTGGTTAGTCTTTTGAAGGTCTCTCGAACTGACATTAAAGTGGTCTCTCTCTCTCTCTCTCTCTCTCTCTCTCTCTCTCTCTCTCTCTCTCTCTCTCTCTCTCTCTCTCTCTCTCTCTCTCTCTCTCTCCTTTGTTTCTAATATTGGATGGACATTCCTGAGAGAGAAGGTTTGCATGAACACAAAAAAAAATCATACAATATCATGGCACCAACATAACACAGTGGTTTCTGGTTTAAATGTGGTTTATATGGGTGATAAGTGAGGTTACAGGATGAGAGGAAACAGACTGAATTTAATATCTGCTGTGGCTATACTTTATCAAACTATTATTATACGGTTTCTGGTTTAAATGTGGTTGAGATGGGTGATAAGTGAGGTTGCAGGGTGAAAGGAAACAGACTGAACTTAAAATCTGCTGTGGCTATACTTCATTAAACTAATATTCTACTCAATTAGTGTTTTTGCAATGCAATCTACACATGAATATTGAATATTTTATATTTGGTTAAGCATCTCTGCTATCTTTACTGGACTACAGCTTTCATTGTTTCTAAGAGCAAGAGAGCGATAGAAAATGTGCATGTGGGAGGAATGTGATGGAGGGGGCCTCACCTAACCCTGGGAGGAAAAGGCCAGTGCATTAGATGGAGAACAAAGTTCCAGCAAAGATGAATATTGGCTAGTGTCTAGGGAGACTTGGAAAATGCAGTTTTGTACATGTTGAAACTGTGAGGAGACAATCACCATAACCAAACAGACCCCAGGCTAAGCACGTCAGAGCCAGGGGCCAAACTGAGACGCACACTTATTGCTTGGTGGAAATTAATAAAAGTAATATCATGTGGTTTGTGCTGTACAGATGAGATGGAAACTTTAAGGCAAGCTATTGATTATTGTAAAGATAATACAGTTAATGTGTGTGAAGACTCTATATGTTATTCCCTCACCCTAAAAAAAGCATTGCATTTTAAATGTTGATCACCATTTTTCACTTTCTTCCTCAATTTCCTCAAGTGACATCATCATTATTGTTTCTGTAAGACATTGTAAGACAATGGTTACATTCATGGGCACAGACAGCAGAGGGGAAACCCCCTGGCCCCCAGATTCTTAATGACCACGATTCTTCCCCACAACTTTCTCCATCCAATCTTAGGTTGGCTCAAATTCTCATAATAACTCCAAAGATAAACTTAACAGAGAATCATACCATGTGCGCCGTGCTCAGACTGATCGAGGCCGCTCGGGACGGCGTCCGACCTCAATTCGGGGGGATATTCAACATGTTGGACGTTTTTGGCCCAACTTCACACCATGTGTGTTGTCCCCCGAGGACAAACGAGCACACAGCAGGTTGACAGTGATGTGGAGCCAATCAGAAAGCAAGGTGACGCCGCGGCGCGGAAGTGCAAAGGGGAATCCAAAATCAGAACAGTCACTGTGCAACAGAAAGTTCCTGCTCATGCTGTTTCCACTCCTTTGACCAACGCTTTATTCTCACTAAAAACAAACCTTAAACAGTCGCTTCACTGTCCTGTCTGTTTGTATACTCTGTAGTCCCGTTTAATCTCAGAAGGTTTTGCAAAATGTCTTCAACGTGGGAATATTCAAGGATGAATGATTGTGTGTGATGTGTTGCTCTAGCTGAGTGGTTGCACACCACACGGTACGTTTTGTACCGTGATTTTTTTTTCTCACCACTTGTAGGGTCTCAGGGTTTGGAAGTCATCTGATTATTTTTAAATCTTGACGTGAGCTCCAGGATTATGACAACCAAAAATTCTGGTGAAACAGAGTAAAATGTTCCATTTCCATTGGGGCTCATTGAGCCCACATATTTTAATAATAATAATAATAATAATAATAATAATAATAATAATAATAATAATAATAATAAATTATATTTTGTACTAAAACTACTGATATGTTTAAAGCAGACAGAAGTATGAGCTAACCTAGTACCTGGATGCGAATTTAAAACTAGAACATACTAATACAATTCATCTAGTTGATGATGTTGACAGTTTTTGTTGGTTAAATCTAGGCGAATATGATTATGTTTTTTTGGTCTGAAATAAAGACTAAAATTCTCGATCTATAGAAAAACAAGTTGAGATGGACAAAATGTGCTAAAAACTAACAAGCGCAATACAAACTGGTCTAAAACTGTGACTGAATTTAAAAATGACTGCTAAAAGTAACATTACTTCACATACTTCACATGCACTTCTTACAGTGTGAAAACAGATTACAGTCGAAGTTTTGAAAAATGACCCGACTACTTTTTACATCACAGCATTTGTGGTGAGTTGGTCATTTGAATTACCATTTCTAATCATATAGCTGTCATTTAAAAGAAGACCTCACTCACCCAAACATTCCACATTCATACAACAAGAAAGGGCTGCCATAAATGAATACAGCAATGCCCATTTTTTGCAAGCCAAATAATGCTCCTAAGTGGAGCCAGCTTTAGGAAAATCAGCAGCATTTATGCAAGATGCCAAAGCAGCAGGACCAACTCCCCAGTGGATTTGTTAAACACTTAGCTGGCCTACGCAGTCTCTGTATTACATGACAGCAAGTTAAGTAAAGTATGACTGATAACAAATAGACTACATTCTTTACAATTCATGCCATATGCGCATGCTAGCTCAGAGAGGGAACTGAGTCAAATGGATGGATGGATGGATGGATGGATGGATGGATGGATGGATGGATGGATGGATGGATGGATGGATGGATGGATGGATGGATGATGGATGGATGATGGATGGATGGATGGATGGATGGATGGATGGATGGATGGATGATGGATGGATGATGGATGGATGGATGGATGGATGGATGGATGGATGGATGGATGGATGGATGGATGGATGGATGGATGATGGATGGATGGATGGATGGATGGATGGAGGATGGATGGATGGATGGATGGATGGATGGATGGATGGATGGATGGATGGATGGATGGATGGATGGATGGATGGATGGATGGATGGAGTGATGGATGGATGGATGGATGATGGATTGATGGATGGATGGATGGATGGATGGAGGGAGGGAGGGAGGGAGGGAGGGAGGGAGGGAGGGAGGGAGGGAGGGAGGGAGGGATGATTGGTGGATGGATGGATGGATGGATGGATGGATGGATGGATGGATGGATGGATGGATGGATGGATGGATGGATGGATGGATGGCACACAACCAAGCAATTCTTTTGTTACCTGCCTGTCAGGGTTGACAAATTATTTTGATTGTATGTTGGAATGTTGACTAGAATCATTAACTATGTTAAAACCTTCCACCTTCCCTTGACTCGTTGAAACTTTCCACAAACCCTGCAGTTGTTGAAATTTTCCAAATGATGTGGAAACATTCTTGCTTAGTTAGTTATCTAAAAATGCTCCACGAGTATGTTTCCACAACGTTGTAAAACAAACAGCAAAGACCCTCTGCACTGATTAACCAGTTTGCAGAGGTGATCCTCGAAACCTGTTCACTCTCACCCCCACCCTGCTTTCTCTAAATAAATAGTCTCTTGCAAGAGGTGAAAGTCATTAACATTATATAAACATTACCTTCCAAAAAACAATAGACTACTTAGACGTAATTGTTCCCTGAAGTTGTTGGTGCGGTGTATGGCAGAGAGGTGTTTGTGTTTGGCAATGTGCATATGCCACCACAAACGTTTTTATCATTTCCTCACTTTGGGGTCAACTTCCACTTGTGGAAACATGCAGATGGCTGCTGTGACTATTCTCCTCTGAATGAGGCAGAAGGTACCTACTGATTTTTAATCTAACATGTGGTTGACAATGGCTGAGCAGAATTTAGGACAGGATCAGGGTTAGGCCACTGTATGATACAGATCAGTTCCCAAAATAAGCCTTTTTCACCATTGTAGTAACTGCGGTAAAAATGTTGAAAATACTTCCCATAAATTGTTGAACTTTGATGAAGGCATGTCAACTTGAACTTATCTTGTAGACAACAACAGAATCCAAGGCACTTATTGAGTGTTGAAATATCATTTTGCTGCACAAATTGAAGGATTGGAACTTTCTTTGGGAAATAGTCTGTTCGTTCCCTTCTCTTTTCCCTTCCATTCTGTTGGTGCTTTCGTCCAGTCCAGTCAATTCATCAAGTGTATAACCAAGGACTTTGTGTTGCTGCGTCATCTCGATGTTCTCATCCATGATTGTAACAGAGTGGTTCACAATTTTTCTAGATTCATATTTTTAACTGATTCCCTATTTGACTGTTTTTTTCTCTTTTTCTTCCTTAGGTAGTCAAGGTAATCATATAATCACTATAATACCATTTCTAACACAGCAAAACCTTTTGTATTATTTACTCTATGAAATAAAGGTTAGGTGAAGCAGCAGGTGGATTTTTCTAAAACTGTGTCACAACACATCCATCCATGCATCCATCCATGCATCCATGCATCCATGCATCCATCCATGCATCCATGCATGCATCCATGCATCCATCCATGCATCCATCCATGCATCCATCCATGCATCCATCCATCCATCCATCCATCCATCCATCCATCCATCCATCCATCCATCCATCCATCCATCCATCCATCCATCCATCCATCCATCCATCCATCCATCCATTTTCTGAACCGTTTAGTCCCCACGTGGGTTGCGGGTGTGCTGGAGCCTATCCCAGCTGTCATCGGGCAGCAGGCGGGGGACACCCTGAACCGGTTGCCAGCCAATCCCAGGGCACACAGAGACAAACAACCATTCGCACTCGCACTGACACCTAGGGACAATTTGGAGTCTTCAATCGGTCCACCAAGCATGTCTTTGGGATGTGGGAGGAAACCGGAGTGGCCGAAGAAAACCCACACGGGCCCGGGGAGAACATGTAAACTCCACACAGGGAGGGCCGGAGGTGGAATCGAACCCGCACCCTCCTAACTGTGAGGCGGACGTGCTAACCAGTGCAGCACCGAGCCGCCGGTGTCATAACACATTACAAATGAATTATAAAATCCATATTTTGAAAACTTTTATAGGTAAAACATATCTCAAAAGATTGACATGACAGAAAAAAGTAAAGGTATTTATAAAATGAGTTTCAAATGTAGATTTAGGGCCACAAAGCCATCACAAATTTAAATTTACCATTGACCAATGTTGTCTGACATTGCCTCAAAGAAGCTGCTCACTCAGAAGGTGCAGATTTGCATGGCAAATTGGGAATTCTATGATATGCAGAGATGCAAGCAACATTGAAGACCCTAGTGTTCCTTTTTTCCGAGTATTTCATTTCACCGAGAACTCCTCTCACCAAAGGTGATTACAATTTCTATATCCAAGTGATGGAGTTAGAAATGACACAGCAGAGCCTGAGAGGGGATTGAGCCTTTTCTGTTGCTAGTCTTTCTTTCTGAAATGACCTCCCCTGAATTGTTAGGCAAGTAAATTCTCCGTATTTTAAAAATTCGTTTGAAAAGACATGTGTATTCTATGGTTTTCGATAAAGTTGTATTACATTGTATCTTTCTGGCAGAACCACGGTAACCAGAAATCATAATGATCAACCTCTTTGTTCAAATAATGCCAGCTTCATTTTGTGCTCTTCAACCCTTTTCATGTCAGCACCATTCACTGCTTTCAAGTACATCACCCGGATTGCTATCCCCCCACCAATTTTTTTTTCTTCTTCACCTCAACTCCACGCAATTTAGCACCTCATCCTCTTGAGGCCCTTGTTCTTCCATTCACACCAACCTTTCTCTCATCCTGCCCCAATGTACTGTCTCTGCCTTTTTTTGGAGCCCCATCTATCCCTACTTCCTTCCTACCGCCCTTTACATTTTCTCACCACCAGTCCTTCTGCAGTCCCTCCATCCATCAGACTGAGTAATAGCCCCAAGGCCCAGGAGTCACCCTGCAGCTGTCTGGGACAGACACTGATCACACACACAGTCACTTTGAGCTGAAGGTACAACCATCCATTTTGTACATCTTGATCTGGGTGCACTCCACTCTTACTGCTAATCCTTAGTTGGAACTCGAATAGAACGTGTTTTTTTTCCCCATTATGCAGCTATGTCAAGTTTTCCATTGGACAATTTGTACATTTCAATTTACATGTGTAATATGAAACCCAACATGAGGGAAGGCCTTGGTGATGTCAAAATGTGAGGCTTGCTGAAGTAGTTTCATCTACATTGGTTATTGACTTTTCTGTTCATTTCACAAACACTTCAACATTTATGAGCATGGAGTGTTTTAAAATCAATGTGTATCATAAATGTTAACAAGATGCAGTTTGTTTGTTATCGTGAATTTCATGCAATTAACTACGATGACATTCTATTTGAGTTCAAACATTACAGACTTCAATCGACACTGTTGTTCTCCTTTACTACTATTTCGTAGATCCACAACTTAGTTCTATTAAACCCTCCAAAGTAGCTTTTTTAAGATAATGGCTTATTGGACGACTCTGTCATACACATGAGGTATATCCTTTGGGTACTAACCCACATAATGATGTCTTAATTTCATTTTTGTTCATATTATGAAATTGTAATACCCATCTCAACATTGCCAACCAACTGGCCTTAGTTTGTTCCCCCCTCCAAAACAGCTGGTTATTATCCTGTATAATTTCTCAAAAATGCATGAGTCATTTTTCACCACAAAGACAGAATGATGACCATGATGTTTTTCTCGCCAACCAAATAATAAATAAGTGTAACACAAGCGTATAGAATTTTGGCGTATGAGTGTACTGATACATGATTTATTTAGCATGGAACTTAAAAATATCTCAAAAACTGAAGAAAGTAGAAGTATTTTGAAATTAGCGTCATCATTCGGTACAGTAGAAGGTATATGTAATGTCCCACATAAAAACATCGGGTACCGAACAAATTGTCATAAAACACACAAGAAAACAAACAAAAGATTATATTGTAAGTAGCTATAACTTGGTTTGTGTCAAAGCGAGTGAGTCAAGTGAAATTCATTTATATACCCTTTAATCGCACAAACGTCTCACAGGGCTTCACATGCCCACAGTTGACAAATATTAACAACATCCCCGGATCTTAACCCCCAGGGGAGCAAGGAAAAACTACAAACAAAAAAACATCCGTGCAAAAATGATAAACCTTGAGAAGGGGCCAAGATCTTTTCCAAGATCATTCCATGGAGCTTGATTGAATAGATCCCTTTTCGGAGAAATATGTATTGTACCATTTAAATACACATACAAACTCTGATGCCACAGAAAGATTTTCGTCCTGGATGGAGGATGTCGGTGACTGTGTATGATGCGACAACAGTGACCTGACAAAAATATGTGAGCAGAAGAATCAGTGTGCATACAAACAGGTTTAAAAGGGGTTTAAACAGATCTCAGACACAAGCAGAACATTTACATTACTTTCAGTCCTTGGAGGTGGTACAGGCTGGTAAAATTGATGGTTTTAGTATTATATGATCATTTTGTGATTGATGCTGATTTACGTGTGTGCATGTGTGTGTGTATCTGTGTTTCTATTGTTTATTTGTTCTACTTGGGAGATGTCCAGTAGCTGTAGAGCAAACCTTCAAAATGGTGGTAATTGAGGTGCTGAAGCATCAAGTGGACATTCTAAGCGTAGTAAGCTTAAATTTGACATAATGGGGTTCATCATCATCATCATCGGTTTAAAGTCCACTTCCCAGGCTGCCGCTGGGTTGGACTGGATTCTCAATATGGCTTTCTTCCACCAAGGGCGTTCCATGGCCATCTCGTGGTTGAGAGTCCTATACTGAGAACATTTTTTGAGCAAAACTTTTTACAGCCGGATGCCCTTCCTAACACCAACCCAAAGGGAAATTTGACATAATGGCGTTGCGTAAGTAAATTTTCAATTCAATCTTGCTTTGTTCCCTAAACATTTTTTAAATATCTTTGACTTTTCCTGTCTCGCGACATTCTCTGCAACATAGTTTGGCTCTCAGCAGGTATGCACATTCCACACATCACTGGAACTGAGTCCAACATTTAAGATTTGTATCAGGTCCGTCATCTGTGGTAGCATCTGGAGCTTATACCAGGGGTGGGTAACTTTAATGATGCAGAGGACCACTTAAATTACACACTGAGTTCAAGGGAACATATTGCATATCATTGCTGTCATATAAACCTCTTTGCCCTATTTCTTAATTCTAGGATTCATTCATCATCCGAACCGCTTCTCCTCATGAGGGTTGCGGGCATGTTGGAGCATATCTCAGCAATCTGTGGGTGGTAGGACGGGGACACCGTGAACTGATTGCCAATACAGGGCACATAGACGTAGACATTCACGCTCACAATCACACCTCCAGACAATTTAGTGTTCAATTGACCTACCATGCATGTTTTTGGAATGTGGAAGGAAACCCGGAGGAAACCCACTCAGGCACAGAGAGAACATGCAAACTCCACACAGGAAAGCTGTAGTCGGACTTGAACCCTGCACTTCTGAACGATGAGGCGGACGTGGTAACTAGGGCGCCTACTGTGCCAGCTAATTCTAGTCTTTCAGACAAAATTGTGGGACTACCTCTAAACGTGATGCATTGTGATGTTTTGGAGTGCATGGATATTTTTTTTCAATCATGAAAAGTAAAAGCAATTTAGCAATTTAGTTCGTTATAATTGTGTTAACTGTTTGAATCTCACAAAGAATAACATTTTTCCTCATATGTTAAGACACAATATGTTGGAATTGCACTTCGTATATTGGCAAATTCGTATGTTTAGGAAATCTCACGTCGAGGTATGACTAATTGTTTTTATGCACGGCTTTGGACAAAGCATTAAAACAGCAATTAAGTGAGTTTTCCGACTCATAGTTGTCATGGAGCGGATGGAGCAGGGCGACCAAATGCAGCTTGGACCAGGGTTTATTGAGCAAACTCAAAAGGCAAACTGACACAAGTTAACAAAACAATAACTGGACTACAGACGTGACGACATCAAGACATGACGACAACAATGATCCGACGGGGAGTGAGGGGCAGACGGGACTTAAATACCAAACAGGTAACAAGAGGCAGGTGACTGTGGTTACATTGATTGAGGTGACACAGGAGGGGAGGGGCGACGCGAACAGAAACCATGATAACAGACATAATAAAGCAACCGGGGCCGTATCGTGACAATAGTGAGGTTTGCAAAAACAAATCTGCAAATAAGTGAATCCACAAGTCACTGCACAGCAAACAATTAACTTTACCTCCTCGGGGCGAGTGTGTATATTAGTGGGATGGTAAAGATGGATAAAAACGGTCAGGCTTTGCTGTCTAACTAATTTTCCACACACACAATATTAATTGGATTACGAGTGGGGTCGCATAGTACATATTGTAAAGAAAAAAATCACTTCAAATTCACTTTCCATTACTTTACCATGGTGACATAAACCATCATTAACCATCATCTCTATGTCTGTTTGCGATTTTGTGCGTCATCTTCACATCCATTGCTATCTATATAACTATTTGCTCTAATCCGAGACCCAAAATGAACAGGTAGGTTCCAAAATTTGTCCCTATTTATTATCATGTGCAGGTGTCCATCATAAAATTAAGATAAATGGTAAAAAAAAATCTTATTAATACAAATTGTGATCATGTAGGTCTGCGTTTAAGGCTGCAGCCCACCCTTGACCATGAACTTGATGAATAAGTGGTTGAAAATGGATGGGGGGGAAGCAGACACCAGGGGGCGTCGTTGGCCTCTAAAATAGCTTGTTACAGGCGGAGGGAAGGGGGGAGAGAGTGAGAGAGAGAGAGAGAGAGAGAGAGAGAGAGAGAGAGAGAGAGAGAGAGAGAGAGAGAGAGAGAGAGAGAGAGAGAGAGAGAGACCACTTTAATGTCAGTTCGATTCAGTCACACAGCTCTGGCTCAGACATGGGTGAAAATTTATCCAACGTCTGCTCTTTGTTTCTTGTGACTTGCGTGGCTAGTTGCAGAATCGCTGTTTAATCCACTCCACAATGGGCACGTCGCTTTGCATTATGGTCGATATTGTTGCGCCCCGTCTATTACACTTGGATTTGGAGACTTATGCAAATTAATTTCAATTACACCCCTATTCATCGTCTTTGTTATCATTGTCTCAAAACTGCGCACAAGTACTACGTGAAATATTTATGCGCCCCTCGGAAACCCCCCATTTGCGTACTTAATATATTCATTGTCAATTAAATGAGCGCATGATGCAACTGCACATACAACCAAGGCCAGCATGTGAGAAGAGTTAATGATAAGAAATGGAAGATAGGGGAACTAATAGACTCCAAGCTATTAGCATCACGGTGGGACTAAAGCATAATGCTTCATTAAACTGAATTAAAGCAACCCATGTGTGATCGTACTAGATGGGAAACCCTTTTAGTGACAACTTCCCAACAACATGGAAAATCTACCCTTTGAACACGAGCTCAGAGTACCGTCCTGACAATGGAAAAGAAGCACCATGTGGAGTTTAGTTGGTAGCTTTACCAGCATTGGATATTTCTGTTGTGGCCCGTAGCTGTGAGCATAATATATGACTCACGCTCTGCAAAAACATTCTAAAATAATTGCACCACTGGTTACTGGAAACATTACATCTTGATGCCAAATCGAATCATTTTGAATAATTCAAGCCTTATCAGGTACCAAAACCGTATTCCCTAGACAGCTGCATGGGCTTTATTGGGCAGCCCCTTTGGTTTCGATCGTTTCTATTATTGGACTTCCTTAATTTGCCAAATGTGTAGAAGATTTACATTGCCAACCCAAGGTTTGGCCTGGAGGAGATGAGGGGAAGACGAGATGAGGGGCGCAACTGCACTTAACTGGTTTTGTTAAGAGGCTCCAGTGTGCGCGCTGGCTGGCGTCGCACAGCCCCAATCAGGTGGCATTACGCGCGGTCTTTGAGCTCACCATTGGCTGGTGGGGAAAGAAGCAGTGCGCAAAACCAACCCGCTGCTCACACTCGCCTGACAGAAGCCGAGCTGAGAACATCATCCGCTTTGAGCGCACGGACACACTGATTACATTCACGCAGCGAGGTTGGGGGGGGAAGCGCTCTGCTGTTCGTCATACTTTTCATGTAGAAATTGCATTTTTTCCCCCTCTCTCTTTCTCTCTCGCCTCCTCCCCATCTACCAGCCAGTAATTTCCTGTTTTGTGGTCACTTTTTGAGAAGAAGGGCTCAGTGTGTTTCTGCGCGCAGGAAGTATTGGCTATGCATCAGCCTGACGCCAAAACTCAACCGCGCGTTGCGGAGTTGATTAAAACAGAGGCGCTCGGATCAGATGGCTGTGCTTCACACCACTCAAACGACTAAATGTTATGCGACCCGACTCAAAGAAGAGGAATTTGTTATGCTTTTAATCTCACTGCGTTTTTGCAGGAAGATAATTTGGGAATGCGCGCTGCTTGTAAAAAGTAAGGAGTAACAGTTTTTTTCTTTTTCTTTTTTAACAACTTTTCCTTTCTTGAAGTGCACTTTGAGGGAGAAAGCAGAAATGATTCGATTGCTTTTTCTGGTCTCCATCCTGGATGGAGCGCTCTCTCAGCTCCGTTACTCGGTGGCAGAGGAGCAGGAGCCCGGCACCGTGGTTGGAAATATCGCAGAGGATTTGGGGCTGGACATTACCAAACTTTCCGCTCGCCATTTCCGGACTGTGCCTAATTCACGGACACCCTATCTGGAAATGAACTTAGAAAACGGCGCACTTGTGGTGAGAGAGAAAATTGACCGCGAAGAAATCTGCAAGCAGACCATCCCGTGCCTACTGCACCTGGAGGTGTTTTTGGACAACCCATTGGAACTCTTTCGCGTCGAGATTGAAGTGATGGATATCAACGACAATTCACCCAGGTTTCCCGAGACGGACATTTCGGTGGAAATATCCGAGAGCGCCATCCCCGGGACGCGCTTCCCAGTGGAGAACGCCTTCGACCCGGACGTGGGCGCAAATGCTCTCAGCACATACGCCATCACCAATAATAACAATTTTTACCTGGACGTGCAGACTCAAAGTGACGGGAACAAGTTCGCCGAGCTTGTGCTGGAGAAGCCTCTGGACAGGGAGCAGCAAGCTGTGCACCGCTACGTACTCACCGCGGTAGACGGAGGTAACCCTCAGCGCACCGGAACCGCGCTCCTCGTCGTTAGAGTTCTTGATTCGAACGACAACGCGCCCACTTTTGACCAATCCGTCTACTCTGTTAACTTGCGCGAAAATTCCCCCGTGAGCACCCAAGTAATTCAGCTCAACGCCACCGACGTCGACGAGGGGCAAAACGGGGAAATTATTTATTCATTCAGCAACCACAACACCCCCCGGATTAAAGACTTATTCAGCATTGATGCGAGAACGGGCAGAATAGAGGTGGCCGGTGAGGTGGACTATGAGGAGAGCAACACGCACCAGATTTACGTGCAGGCAAAAGATTTGGGGGCGAATGCTGTCCCCGCTCATTGCAAAGTGCTCGTGAAACTCGTGGACGTGAACGATAACACTCCTGAGATTGGCTTCAGCACCGTGACCGAGTCCGTGAGCGAGCAGGACGCCCCCGGCACCGTGATTGCACTTTTCAGCGTCTCGGATCGAGACTCGGGCGAGAACGGTTTAATGAGCTGCGAGATCCTGGGAGATGTCCCTTTCAAGCTCAAGTCGTCTTTTAAGAACTACTACACTATTGTGACGGACGGCCCGCTGGACCGTGAGACAACTGAGTCCTACACCATCACGGTGGTGGCGAAAGATAAGGGGCAGCCCCCTCTTGCCACCAGCAAGTCCATAAAAGTGCACGTCTCTGATGAGAATGACAACGCGCCCCGTTTTACGCAGGTGGTTTATGACGTGTATGTGACCGAGAATAATGTGCCCGGGGCTTTCATTCATGCTGTGAGCGCTTTAGACCCTGATATTGGACAGAACGCTCTTCTTACTTACTCCATATTGGAGTGTGACATACAGGGCATGTCTGTGGACACTTATGTTTCCATAAATCAGGACACCGGTTACCTTTACGCACTGCGTTCTTTCGATTATGAGCAGCTCAAAGAGTTCAGCTTCATGGTCCAGGCAAAGGACACAGGAACACCTGAGCTCTTCTCGAATGCCACTGTGAACGTGATCATAGTGGACCAAAACGATAACGCCCCAACTGTCGTAGCCCCCATTGGTAAAAATGGCACCGCTAAGGAGCCCCTGCCACGGTCTGCTGAGCCTGGCTACCTTGTGACACGCGTCGTGGCCATGGACGCGGACGACGGTGAGAACGCTAGGCTGTCCTACAGCATCTCGCGTGGCAACGAGATGGGCATGTTTCGCATGGACTGGAGGACGGGGGAGCTCAGGACCGCCCGCCGGATCTCTCACAAGCGGGACTCTCAGGGCCATTATGACCTGCTAATAGAAGTGAGGGACCATGGGCAGCCCCCCCTCTCATCGTCAGCCAGCGTGAGTGTGATATTAGTGGACAGTGTGGTCGAAGGTCGCAGTGGAGATCGCGGCTCTGCCTCCAAGGCAAAGGAGACCTCTCTCGACCTGACGCTCATTCTCATCATAGCCCTCGGCTCGGTGTCCTTTATCTTCCTCTTGGCCATGATTGTCTTGGCCGTGCGTTGCCAAAAGGACAAGAAACTCAACCTGTACACCTGCCTATTAGCTGGTGACTGTTGCATGTGTTGCGGCTCCTGTTGCAGCAGGCACGCTCGAGGCCGCAAGCAGAAGAAGCTGAGTAAGTCCGACATCATGTTGGTTCAGAGTACCAATGTGACATCCGGAGTTGGGCCTGTGGGGCAGGTGCCCGTGGAGGAGTCGGGAGTCGGCAGTGTCGGAGGTGGATTTGGCTCCCATCATCACCAGAATCAGAACTCCTACTGCTACCAAGTGTGTTTGACACCAGAATCGGCCAAAACTGATCTGATGTTCCTGAAACCATGCAGCCCCTCACGAAGCACCGATACGGACCACACCAACCCGTGTGGCGCTTTAGTTACTGGTTACAGCGACCAACAACCAGACATCATATCCAACGGCAGTATTCTTTCCAGTGAGGTAAGAATCTATATTTTTCCTCCGATCTGCTGCACTACAATATTAAAATTTTATATATAGGCAGAAATCCATTTGTTTCATGTTTTCTATTGAAATCACGTCAAAGCAAAGCCCCTCAAAAGATGAAAATTCTATTGACTGATTGTTTTGCTCTGTGGCCTTTAATCATTGTCATACCTAATGGTGATTGGACATGTCAATTGTTAAATCTCCCGTGGCCCTTTAGTTTTTATTCACTCGTGTCAGCTAAAGCAGACAAGAACTCGTGAGTTCCTGTCACTCTGACTCTGTGTATCTTTAAGTATATCTTATTTAAATTATTGCTTTGATTTGTTATGATTTAATTTGCCTTAAAGTGCACAGAGAGGCCCGTAATGCTAATACTGTGTATTCTAACTTCAAGGCCGTTTGAAATTAACGTAATAGAAATCATCTTCAGTCAATTTTATTCACGGAAATTACTCTACTAAGCAACTTAATTTATTGGAATTTTTGCATAAAAAAGAATCAAGTAATACGCTCGCTATGTGGAGGACATAGATGCTTCTAATTATGTCCATTTTTCTCCCAAGAATGATTCATATACTGCATATACTCAGTCTGCCAAAAAATATTGAGGCGGCAAACATTAGACGAAAAGAGATAAGTGAGTTGGTGGCCCCATTTTGTGCTCAGCCTGTGCGTTTTGCACCGGAGAGCTTTGAGGACTTGAAGCTTTTTTGTTGATTGCATTGTGGCTGGAGTTTTGCCAGACAGCCAGTCACAGTCTTGCCTTAGCTGGGCTTTAAGTATTCTCTGCACGACCCAGCATGGCAGCAGCGTGAACAAAGGTTGTTCAGTCCCAGCGTAGGCTGGCTCAATCATTTACACATTCAATTGCCTCCTAACCCACTCTCCACTGCTCTCTTCTCACCCAGTCATTAAGTGGATGCGTGCGTGCAAGTGGATGCATTCAACATTCGTACTGCCTATGCCACCGCATAAATAGTTTGTAACAAGCTACGCTAATATGTGCAGTTGTGTTTCTCTAATGGATGTGATCACCCGTGTCTATTTTTAGTTGAAATGACATGCTTTGTTTTTATGGGTTTTGTAGAATAAACACCAACGTGCGGAACTCAGCTACCTGGTGGACAGACCAAGACGTGTTAACAGGTAGTGTGAAGGACGTAGTCTGTTTCTCTTGCACACAGATATACTAAGCATGTGCACCCACACATACAACCCCCAATACACACGCACGCACACACATCCCGATTGTAGCAATGTGCTGAGTAAGGCAAACCACCTAGCCATTCACTACCTAAGGACCGCTAACATCTAGTTGGCCAAAGGGAACCAGTGTCTATTCACAGATCTATAAAACTGAATATTACACCCATCAGTATCAGTCTTGTGGATTCTGCATCATTAATTGTGGCTCTGAGAGGCTACATGGTTCCCAATGTGTCCGTAATGTAGCTCTTCAATTTGGCACCAGTCCCATAACTGGCAGAGCGCTGCCTATTAAAGCTCTAAGACTGGATTTCATTACATGCCATGTGTAACATCCAATTTAGAATCGTGATGGCCGCCGTGACGGTATTAATGCAGTTATGCGTTAGGGGTTCTGATTCTCTTCTCTCTCTCTTGCTCGCTCTCGGTTGCTTGCACTTGCCTGGCATTTCATTTAATCCCCCCTCCAGTATTGTAGCTTGACCTCCATCTCTACCCACGAATTAGTTTTGTTCTCCTGCACCTCTGTGACTAGCTGTATCATGCCTCTCTCCCCCAGTTCGGCATTTCAAGAAGCAGACATTGTGAGCTCCAAAGACAGTGGTCATGGTGATAGCGAACAAGGTGACAGTGACCATGATGCCACAAACCGGGGTCATTCTGCCGGTGAGTTTTTCTAAACATCATCATATATGTCTTTCATAATAACCGGTTTGTCCATGGGATGTGGTGAATTGGGAATACAGTGAAAGACTGGGATGGCCATGCGACGTTAGCTGGCTTCCATGACATAAACCAAAATAGGAATTGATTGCATTCAGGTGAAAAGATTGCTTAGCAAAACTTTTCTTTGCTTTCCTTATTCACCTCATCTTCTCACTGCTATTCCGCTGAGTGGCACTGAAGCGACAGCAACTCACATGGAGGAAGTGTGAGGCCTGCAGTTCTTTTGTGGCACTAATCAATAAATTCACTCAAGTGAAAGAGAAAGGCACTGAAGCTTAAGTGACATAATGAGATGCATTTCAATCAGCTGTATGAATTGTTGCATTTCTCATTTTTATACCAGTCGGCCAATCGACAGTGTAAGAAATAGGGTTACAGTCTATATCTGGCCCTCAGTATTCTAAAGTACTGAATTGTAAAACAATAAAAATGAGGGGGGGGGTCATGTTTGAATGTAAAATTAATAGTTTTTTGGGGATGAATAATTTATGATTGCATTATAATCGGATTTCAATCTCACATGCTGCTGTATATTTTGTGGTGCACACGACTCATAGAACCATATCACACACAAGCAGGTCCGAGTGTAACACCTATCAAGCGTGTGTGTGTGTGTGTGTGTGTGTGTGCGCGTGTGTGTGTGTGTGTGTGTGTGTGGCGTGTTCAAGGGCAACTCAACAGTATCTTGGAAAGAGACCAGCATCTTTCCAGCAAAGTGTGATACTGTCTTGTTTTTTTTTCTTAAACGTATGTCCACAGCAGGACCTCCTATTTGACCTTCTAGCTTCATAGCTTAAATTCTTATAGATGACCTAAAGCTCCTACTGTTACACCTTCTTCAGGGCCAACAATGGACCTGTATTATCCATATGAGAAATAATACTAAATATTTGTGGCCTGAAAATTTATCGATAAATGGAAAACAAATCTATTGTCAAATGAATCTCCTCATTTTAATATTTAAGTAATCGTTTCGAGGCTTTTTTTTTTTTTTTTTACTAAGGATTGTTGAAAACGTAAGCTCTCAGACTCTCAAAAGTAATAATTCTCTGATTTCTCCAGCCCTTGATGAAAGCGAACTGATTTAACTGTTGTTCGAAATAAGACATTTACAAACATCCACTTTTACTTTGGAAAACAATTTACATAAATCATTTTTGTAGTTTTTAATCACTCGTACCAAAAATAATTGGTTAATAAGCAGTAATTGGCAAAGCAAATAATTTATACACTTTAACGCAAACAAAATGGAATCCAGTTATTCAATTAATTGATCAAATAATCAATTAAATAATCGATTCTAAAAATGTCTGATAGTAATACCCTTTTAAAATATCTTGGGATATAAATAATAATTGTATCCCAAAAGGTACACAACTGTACCTCTTAATATGATAGTAAGAAACAGTTGTACTATTTAAAATACACACGCTGACTATTATTTATAAAATAAACCTTGCTATGCAATTGATTTACAGCTGTACCCTTTTCTCTTTGGTTTCCAGTGTTAAAGAGTCCTTTTTGTAAATAGTTTACCATAGCAGTCATCGTGTTTATGCAAACATTCAATCACATTTGTACCTGTTTATTGATCCAAGTGGAGTCAGACAAAAAGAGGAGCAATCGAAATCACATTTCATATTGAATTGCCCTTTTCCTTTGAGGATTCGCTCCACACAGCTCATATAAGGTCCCCGTCTAGACCTGAGTCTGCCAAATATCGTATCAGTGCTGGGAATATAAACTAGACTTCTTTGGATGTGTGGTGTAGGACCGTGAACGGTACTCATCAGGCTCTGTGGCGTTTGACATTATTTACCACCTGAGGCAAAACACAGAGACATCTACATGCAACTGATAGCATAGCTCTCTGCTCTTGCTTTTCAAGCACTTAAGGAAGGTCACACTGTGTAAATCAGACAGGCAGCGGTTGCAATTTAAATATCTGACTCTTTATCTAACTGTCAGCAATTCTACTCAACAGAGCAGAAGAAAGAACTTTAGAAAAAGGATGACAGAGCATTGACAATCTTTTAAGACATCTTAGTCTTGGTTCAATGCTCATAGGGAAGATGGTTTTACCATTTATTTGGCGTAGATGGTACATGGTAAGTAAGAGAGAGCCAAACTTAAAATAACTAATCACAAGTACACTCAGGTCCGGTTTGGCGCTGGTCTGAGAACATAATGTAGTGTTTGTATTTTATAACATGCATCAACACATTTTCCCTTGTGTTTGATTTTTAAATGAACGGATGATCACTCTACGGAAGGTGGTAGAACATTAGTGGTATTTTTCAATATGGAAGCATTCAAAATGTCAAAGCCTGTTTATGTTTGTGGACAAGTATGCCAATGTAATATAAGGTTTTTATTTTTTGGCATTTCATTTATTATTTTTTTATGTTTCTCATACAGTAGTTATAGTTGTATGGTGTCGTATTGTTGTTTTTTTCTAATACTGCAGTACACATTTACATTTCTTCCGTCAAAAAAGTACTAGTTAGTTTGGATTTCGGACAGACATCGGCTGTGAAACAAGCCCAAGAAAAAGTTGCCATTATTTGAGGGAGCGTCATTCTGTAATAATTTTGTCATAAACATCTGTAAAGTCTAACTAACTGAAAGTTGAAACAAATTGAACCAAAATGATAAGAACATAAATTAGGAATCGTTAAGCTGTCCAACTATTATTGCAGTTGTGTTTCTATGTAGAGATAATATTATATGGCGCAGAATGTAATCTGATTTTATGTGAGCTTTTGTGGTCTCTTAACAGATATGTCAGTATTAGCAGTAGTATTAGGGAAATATATTTACTTTGTAGTCATAGCATATTTGGCACTCTGCCCAGTGTATACAGTAGACCTTTGCTATTCCCCGGGATAAAGATCGAACAGACCGCAAATGATTAATGTTCCTCTAAAAGTGATTATAGTTGCCTATATTTATAGTTCAAATCATGAATATACCACAAGCTGTTCTGCCAAAACATTTAAATATCATTAATAACATTTTCAAAAATTACTGTACAGCTAAGCACGCATATGTCAACAATTTTGTTGTTGATGATGATATTATAGTGATGAATTATTGGAGTGGTGCAACACAGCAAAGCCCAGCAGTCATATTAAAGGTGCCAGAGCTCCCGAGGCAGCCTTTAGATATCGATATAGCAGCCCATAAGTATGCTGCTTCGTAGCCTGTTGGGCTGATGGAGCAGTTAGCACTTTACTGACCCAAAAGTGCTGGGTCCACAGTAGAACAACGTGAAATGGCAGCTGTCCATAGATTTAGAGATGTTCTGCTGAGCTTTTCTTACGGATTCCACCGATGGCCTTGTTTAGTGCTAGCAGACAAGTGTGTATCAAACAGGCAAGCCCCCTGCATTGTGACTTTGGGTTAAAAAACAATGTGCGAATAGTGCTGAACCACAAATATGTTGTGCTCCACTGCAGATTGCTTCTTGACCTCATATGGATCTTTTCATCTAAAGTGCTGGATGTGTCTTTTTTAATTAGTAAACACCAGTTCCGTACACAATTATGTCTCCTGGTTCACTGTGGGCAGGGTGTGTTGGCTAACATGCATTTGTGCTGAGTGCATATTTCCTAGAAGAGAATGCACTGAATAACCCTGAGCTAAAATCAGCATAGACCTCATATCAGTTTTGTGTATTTCTCCAGAATTTGTCTGCTTAAGCAAATTTGCCAGTGTGTACACATCCAAAGAACTGTGTGACGCATGTGTGCGGCAAAGTCTCATCCTTCATTCTGTTTCCCCTACACGTTGGATCTCCGCAACACTTGGCTGAGCAGTAATTCATTTCTGAAGCCTTTGCATAGCAATTATCAAAGGGGGTTTAGAGGCAGGTTGTCCTCACAGGACCGCACATCACAATGTCCCTTTTGGTATGCCTCTGAATATTTAAAATAAAGTGAAAACTATCTGCAGTTGGCAAATTGTCACCCACACCTGCATTTGCTAACCACACAAGCCACCCATTTGACACTTTAGAAAATAAGGCTCCCGATGTTCTTTTAAATCAAAGGGATTGTGCCTCTGAGGTTATCTCCAGATGCTTTTAAAAGTGTGCAAATAGCTTTCCTGAAAGCAGTGTGTCTGCAGTGAAACACTGCTGTGTCAAGATCGGCAGCCCAAGTGATTGACTGCCACACCCTTATCTTGCCCACACCTTCATTCAGGTTGTTTTATTCAAATACGGTACTGTCTTCTCGCTGCATTATTTCCCTTGTCTCGCCCTAATAGGAAATTGAGTGAAGGAGCAAAAAAAAAGGCATCTCGCACACAAATGCTGAGACGGTAGAGAGAACAAAAATTATCGTCATGATGACATTTTCGTGAGAACGAACGCCATGACAAATGAGCCAATTAAATCACTGTGGCAAGAGTGTATGAGATTGATGATTATGAATTAGTAGCTGGCATCATGTTTCCTTGTCAGTGATCTGTCAAAGGCATTTAGCGAGCTGGGTTTAGCAACCACCTTTGCTCACATCCAAGACAATAACTCACATAGGGAATATAGGGCAAAATATTATGATGTAATAGTATTTACAGTAGCATTATTATATAATGGTATTTTTTGCACGATATTTAACGGAGTAGGCTTTAGCTAACCCTGACCCTACTAAGGAAAGGCTATAAAATGGATGCATTATCATTAAAGAAATAGTCAATTAAAGAGCTCATTTGTATTTTGCAACAACTGGAGGTGTGACAGTTGTGAATGTTGTATCGGTTTCATTAAAAGTATCCAGCACATCTCGTTGCATCCAAACAACATACAAAGCAGAGATCAATAACCAGTAGTCACCCAGAGCCTGTACAGTAAGGTGGGATATTAATCAACCAGGCAGCATATGGGCAAGTGGCCATCTCGGCTCTCCATCAAAACATTTAGTAGCTGCCTCTCCGAGGCTCCCAACAATTTCTCTCTCTGTCATTGCTGGGTAGAGTGGCAGCCATCTTGCTCTGTTTCTGCCCCGGGAGGTCTCTGGTTTACTCATCACTGGGCAGCTCATGCCACAAAGCTTTGCTATTCCCCTGCCGTCTTGAGCTGCTGTCCAAATATTGCCATGTCTGTATTCTCTCTGGAACAAAGAAGAAAGTATAAAGTATAAAATTATATATATAGTCTTGCTAGAAGACAACATCAACCAGCAGTAGAGATTTTTTTTAGTGGAAAAAGTGACACCAAAGAAGACAGCTTGAGAGAGAAAGTCAGGAGAAGATGGGCGAATGCAGGACAGGGATGGGCGGAAAGGGGGGGTTGAGTTTGTCTAATCTGGGTACCCACACAGTGCATTCAAACATGTGGCTCATTTTTTTTTTCCCTCAGGATTTGTTTTCCCTCATTTCCTTCAGCTCCTACTTGCTGATCGTATGTCAGGCAGTACAATTAGTCAAATCACTCCAACATGGGATTTCCGAAACGCGCCACGATGTAATGAAAAACAAAATAGTCGGGGGGAAATGTGCTGATGGCTTATTAGAAAGTAGATTGTCTTTGCATTGTGTAGCATTGTTTACCCCATGTGCATGTGCTCAACTTTGTATGCGTGTGTGCGTTCGTGTGAGTGTGTGTGTGTGTTTGCCTGCCGGATGAGGTCATGATGAGGGAGAGCGCTGTTGGCAGGGACTGTCATTGCCACTCACTGTTTTGGTTGTTGTTTGCTTCCTGCCCGAGGAAGTGAAGGTGCTTCATGAGGATCAACAGCCACTGGGTGTCATGTGCACATGGCCTGTCTGCCTCTCTGCTTCCAAGCATTTACATAACTTGGCATAAGAGTACTTTTAAGGCCATGTGTTTGCAAACATATGTGTTGATGTCCCTGTTTGTTAAGAGAAAGCTGGCAGACAACGGCCCCTCTCAGGTTGCAGAGTCTTTGCACACTATGTTTACTCTTTTTCTCCAGAATAAAATACCTCTTTGGTGGCTTTGATTTGATTAAAACGGATATATTTTAAGATGAATGTGCATTGTTACTGTCAAGCACTTATCTGCCCACAGAAGATTAGGATGCTCTAGTTCAACACACGCAAATGTCAACAAATCATTAAAAGGCTAAAGGCTAGGCGTTGATAGAGTTGCCTCTGCATAGATGTTTTGCAGCAGGGTTAGCAAATAATAATAATAAAATAATAATTAATTGGGTAATATTGAAGTGATGAAAATCATGTTCCTGTTAATTTTCATCCCCAGTCATTTTTCTAATTGAGATTAAAAGGTCAACCATACATATTAATATAAAACAGTTCCATTTAAATATGTTTAAGCAAATAATTGAATAACAGCAAACTAATCAAATTGTATTTACTTGTATATAAGATTTCCAATTCTGTATGTATTTAAGCACACTTCCTGTTCCATCTGCAGTGTCCCCCTGTCTGTTTTTGGCCATTGCGCTCTCCATCTGTGTTTTCTGCACTCTTTTTCTCTGTTCCTTATGGCTGCTGCAGCTTTGCTGCCCTGGAAATCTGTGACTCCCGCTTTTGTTTGGCCCGCGCTGTTGATTGTCTGGGAGCCTTGTGTCTCATCTGACTTCATGGTCACTGCGGTCGCATGGCCTGCCTTGCTCCCATGTGTCCTGAAGTACAGTAGCAGCATTATTACCAACACACAGTGCACACAAACATCTCAGCTTTGACCAGATGATCATGATCATAGATGACATTTATCTTTGGAATTAGAGACAGATGATTGCAAGATGAGTACATTTCATTTTCAATTAAAAAAAAAACATGTCAAATTTAAATTTAATCTTTGTCATATGAAAATATTGAGAACACAAAACATTGTTGTCCTATTCAGTAATTGTTTATTTTAAATTCCTTTTCCTGTTCATGGTGGGATGAAGCTTATCAAAACTGACATTTGAACAAGATCACAGTGCCGTATATGACAGACAACCATTGAGTCCAACATTCATGTTAACCAAATGCATGTCATAGTGAGCGGTAGCAGGGCATCAAGACTGTCAGAAAATACAAGAAAGAACAGATAGAATAAAAGAAGCTTGTCCAACAGTTCACTTACAGTAGGCCTATGTGTTAAGTGCAAGTGGTGTCAGAAAGGTTCCAGGGCTGGTGTCCTAAAAGCTATATTTCAAACTCCTACCTTACAAGTGAACATTTTAATCAGAATCTTACCAAACAAATGGGAATGTAACACTTCTCCCAGACATATTGGTACAACTATACGCCTCATACTGTGATATTTTTACTATAGAGAAAGAAAATAACATTAAAAACAACGCAGAAAAAAAATTGTACTCAAGTCAGGCGAGCTTAGCGAGTGGCAACCCAAGATGCGCGCCAGTGGTTTCGCTTCTCGTTTTGGCAAGTTAGCAGAATTGTTTGTCAATACACACATAAGTCCAGGCAGAAGATCCCGGAAGAATTCTTCCAGGAATGCATGAAGGCTTGGCAGAGATTGCTGTGAAGTTTTTATTTTATTTTTTTTTCATTGAAGGGGAATTACTTGGAAGGGGAAGAAAATGTTTGGATTTGAACTATAGTATCTGGAAATTTCCATCTATTCATGTAATGCACTTGGAACCTTTTTTCTTGTCATTTTGATTGTTGTGAATGACACGGAAACTCATGAGACAAATGCTCAATAGAAATGATTGTTTCTCTATTTCTTAAGGCTTTCAGCCCTGAAAAATATTCTTAACATCCGACATTTGTGTCTTTGCTGATCGGAAATTGCTCAGATTTGGTCCCATTATCAATGTGTTCACCCAACTTTAGTTAATCATCATTCAGAAGAAATGACTGGCCTGTGTCTTTTGTAATTTTTTTTTAGTTGAATCACACTATAGTTTATTTATCCCTAATTCTAGATAGCACAATAACTGAAAGAATATATTTGAAATGTAAAGAATAAAATAATGGAGCATTAACTAAAACGTTATCAAGTTATAGTCAGATAAAAACAAACAAAACTAATTTTTACGACAATTCGCACATAACATCACACATGGCAATGGGCAGACAGATAGTGACAGAGGATTGGGCTCAAGCACAACACTATTCTGGAATGCTCCAACTTCTATACGCAATAATAACAATACAGCGGTTTTCCTACCCGTTCTTTTTTATTTCTCGCAGTGTGACCTGTTTAAGGGAGATCAAATAGTAATAGTAGTAAATAGAGATTTATTATCCTGTCAAAGTAAACATAAGTGAAATAGAACATTTGACGAGGTGCATTTATGACATGTCCCACTTTCTTAGCGCTTTCTTCGTTCATAGTGGATAAATATAATTCACGGTACTATGGGCAGATATTTTGAGAGTCAGTTTTATCTGCAAGCAAGAGAAAAGTTAAATAGGAAAACAAAAACAGGGAAAGTTACCCATTTACTCAGTGTACACACTGAAAACTATACGTAGTTTTCAGTGTCTAAATATGTGTTCCCGTCTGTATATTTGGATTACTCTGCATGATTTTGTTTAAGTTATTATGAAAACATTTTATTTTCATGCATTCACTGGTCAAAGTGTTAGTTACACTTGCTCGGCCGATAACAATAGTATCTACTCGATGTCAGCAGTCACATTGTTCACAAGGGTGCATTTCTGCAACTGCAGGCTCTTTGACGGCAAGCCATTTTGGTCCTGAGGGGGTCGGAGAGTGGAGGGGTCGCAAATTGTCCCTTTTTCTGATTCTCATTCTATCGCTTTGCCTTCCTTCTCCCTGATGTAAGCCCTCAACCTCCCGTCTCATTCTTTGATCACACCATTCCATTGCTTTCTCACATTTTAGCAGCTACAGGGGAAACACCAACCAATCTGCACAGGAGAAAATTGGCTGCAGGGTGTAATTATTATGATGACTCTGTTCATGTTTCTTTTTTTCTCTTTTTTCTCCCCATTTATAATCTCGCTCATACACTTATCCTACCACCCTCCTCTCTTTATTCTCTCTAAGAGAGTATAATTAACATAACGTGGATCCCTTTCATGCCCCCTCTTCTATTATATCATTCCCCATGTTAATATAATCTTTTTAGAGGAGCTATTTTGTTTTTGGCTGTAACCTAATGTGAATTACAGACTGTCTCGTAGTATAGGCATGACTGGCACGGGTAATTTGTCCATCAAGTGAATACTTGGTTGCTTTGCGTGTCACATTTCTTGGGGATAATTGTAGTTTTTGTTTATGTGTGATGGTGTTTTAAGACGACGGTACTTGGGGAGATGCTTTTTAAAATGCTGCCTCACTTTGATTGCACATTTCAGACAGAATGAATGAGGTTTAGAGGAAAACAAACTATTTGTTTAATCGGTGTTGGCTTTGTCTCTCTGATGAATAGTTTTCACACACTTTTTTTGTTCTTGTTAGATAAATGATTCATAATCCGTGTCTCCTCCCCAACCCCTGGTCTTTTCCCCCCATCTTGCTTGTCCTCTTCCACAAATTTGCCGCTTCTCTCTCTCATCTATTTTGAACAGTTTTTTTCCTTACTTGCTGTCAGTATTATTTGGTGTCCTCTATTACTGCCTTTTTCTACTTCATTCCCATTGTGCTTACAATGTCCTCTTTGTATTTTCACTGACCTGACTGCAGGTGCTGATCTGTTCTCCAACTGCACAGAAGAGTGCAAAGCCCTGGGCCACTCCGACCGCTGCTGGATGCCATCTTTCGTCCCATCCGATGGACGCCAGGGGCCAGACTATCGCAGCAACCTCCATGTCCCCGGAATGGACGCCACACTGCCAGACACTGAGGTACCCTCCTCTGTCAACCTCTCCGACCAAGTCGCCTTGACATCGTCCACCGCTTCGTCCAGCAATAAGTCATTCTTCACCTTTGGCAAGGATGGTCAAAGGTCACAGTCACACAACAGCCTTCACCATCACCTCCATCCGCAACAGCCGCAGTACAGCTCCAGCACGCTAGAGAGGAAAGAGTATGATAGGGGGACCCTCCCGTACAAATCCACTTTTTTCTGTGAGTATCAGTATGAAAAATCCTTAGGACCCTTTGACTTTGGTCTGGTTCAGCACAGATACTAAAGGAGGGGGTGCTGAATATGCCATTTATTCCTGATCTGGACAATAAACTTGAATTCTCCTGTTTTTAAGGAGCTTAAAAGTGCAAGTTTAGTGTGTTATAATTATAATGTTCTCTTGTAATTAATATTTTTTTGTCAAATGTCAAATGCAATCCATTAATGCTTACCCTCCTATTCCCCAAAATTCACGACATAGACTTCCCCACTAATTTAAATGTTGTCTGTAATTATGTGACATAAAAAATACTAATAAAAAAAGAAAAAGAAAAATTGGACTCATGATTCTGCTCTGGCCCGTTTGTCTCACTCCCACCCTCTATAATATTACCTGTAAAATCCTTTGCCAATTTATTCTTTTATACTATCTGATGGTCATATGAATCAAGGTCATCTACATCAAGCTCACCCCATGTTTTTATGTTACATCGCCTCACACATTTGTCTGAGTGCTGTCTTTGTTTAAAACTTGGATGAATCCACTCTTGACACGTGACTCGGAATCCACAAGGAAAAAATCATCATTCTACTTTATTCTGGAAAAAAATGTGTCCCTTGTGTAGCAAGCAAAGCTGACAAACAACACACAAAAACATTCAGTAAGGAAAGTTGAGCCGCATCATATTGATATCAGTTGGAACATGAAAGGGAATTTCCAGCTCCAAAGAGTTCCATAGCATTCATTAGGAGACGATAACAAATCATTTCCGAGCTCCCACATAGCATGAATAATCTATTACCTCTAAGAGTAGAGAATGGATTCGATATACACACTCAGTAGAGAGGTCATTTCCAATCAAGTCACTAGCATGCACACCATCATCCGCCATGAAACTGCATGCTGACTCGGGGCTGTCTCTCAGGTAAAGGATTGTTTTTGACCTAGTAAACTGTGCCAAACAATGTCTCTCCTGTTCTGCATCACAGAGTAATGATAAATATGCAATATATTTCATAAACATTGGATTTGTGATTTTGGTCTTTTCAAATAAACGGGGTTCATTGTGGCACAGCAGAGGTTGTGTTGCTCAGAAGGGGTCTAAAAACATATCCAAATGTTGCTGCTATGCTAAAATTACATCTATTTTGGTCGTGGTGACGCTAATATTTTTTTTATTAGTAAATAACATGTAATACATTTATTATGCTTACAAAAACAAATTTTGCAGTCTATATATTTTTTTACATAATACAGGCAGAGATGTTTAAATGTTTATCTTCACCATTGTTTTAATAGGTTTTAGTATTAGGCACTGTGGCGTATAAATAACTTCACAGAATGTCCTTTGTGGCATGTATCCTTCAATCAGCTGTATTTGGAGCCGTTACCAAAAAGCCACATGGGAAATAGTGTCATTTGTCTTAATGACTCTTCTCTGTCTTACAGCCCGCAAGAGGATTTGCTAGCTCATTCCATGTGGACCTGTCAGAGACAGCGTGAAGTTCAGTAACATACCACCAACATTGATGATAGAGACTTCAAACTGACTAAATAAACAGAAAGCTGGACAACAACAACAACAACTCTGGATGAATACCATTTTTTCGAGTGGCAAACTATAACAAAGCCTGGGCTTTGATTCCCAAAAGAGGCAAGGAGTATTCAATTCTGAGGAGCTGTCAACCTTCCAGTATTTGACTAGCATTCCAAGGCCTTATTTCTCTCAGCCGGACTGAGATCTGGGCTTGAAACTTTCTTGACGTTGTGAAGATTTCAAAGTTATCAGCAAAGAGAAGCGAAGTAGTGAAACAGGACTACGACAGACCATGAAGGACCTGCTCACTCCCAGATGTGGTTTTGACTCCGAAGAGTTGTGTGTGCCTGTTTACAAACATGAAGCGGAATCAACTTGGACCAATGTCACGTGGAGCCCTTTAGCTATTTCTATGGTCACTAGTGAGCCAACTGTACAAAGACTATGTGGGTATAAAAAAAAAAAGTGAGGGCCAGCAGGTGCTATTCAGGTATTGATGGCACAGAAAAAAAAAAGGACACAGAGAACTGACTACAATTTTAGTGTTTCTGTTTTTTGACCGACTGTCTTTATATAACGTTTTCAGTTCGGTTCTTTCTGTGTGGTTCAAGTGTGAAGAAATATAGATGCATACATATTACAACATATAGATGCATTCAGCAATGTAGAGGTTCAGTCTTTTTCTGAATGACTTTCTACTACAGAAATGGAGCTGAAAGGTCACGTATTATGAGAATGTGTGAACTTCTGAACTAGTGATGATCAATGGAAGTGAAGTGATGAATTACCAGGATGTGATTCTTTTAATGCCCTTGGCCTATACATAAACAATCAGACACATCCGGTGGTTTTTATCATGTGTGAAAAAGTGTTTACTGTGCTCTTTTAAAAAGCGTTTAAATTAATATAAATCTATACATATACAACTATATATATTAACAACTATATACAAACAAAAATATTTGTTTTCCTGAAAACTGTGTAACCATTGGTTTGTACACTTCATTCAATCGAGAATTTCAAGTGCAAGTCGTTCTGACTGAAAATGAGGAATGCTTTTACAAAAAAAAAAAAAGCAAACCCCGTTCAGGTCAACAAAGGATCGGTTGACTTTTTTATTTGATTGTTATATTCACCATGTTACCGAGATCTTGGTCGCCTGTGTATTTTTATCTCAGTATATGCTCATGTACAGGAAGGGGGGGGGGGGGGGGGGGGGGTATTACAACTGAGCTATATTTCAAAGATTTTACAATCATATGCTTACAATTACACACACACTCGCGCACACACACACACACACACACACACACACACATACAGGTCAAGTAATAAATAAACTGTGTCATTGAAATCTTCTAATCTGTGTTTTGTCGGGAATAATTTACCAGAAGTTCACTGGGAAACCTGCTCTTCTCTCGGTCTTATCACAGAACACATTTCGCTGTTATTTTTAGTACTTGAATTTTCATAAGACACTGAGTTATGCCTGACGAATTATGTGGACTTTAAAGATGTAATCACTGTGGTTTTGCTTTACTTTCCTATGACCTAAAAAAAAAGGTTATGGTGCCCGTCACTCTCCGCTGACGCCCATCTTCCAAAAATCACTGGAGACAACTCTTCCACCCTCACATTCCAATGCCATCATTCTTTCACGTCAATGTGATTCTCTCATGGCCTTGCAGATGTTCACAAGAGGAGAAAGAACTCTTGAATTCGGGGTCATCGGAAGGGGTGGAGGCTTCTGTCAATTGGCTGGCTGCAAACAGAGATGATCTGTTTGTGTCCATCACGAGATTTCCTTTTTTAAGAAGCAGAGATGCATGTGACTGCCGCATGTGACTGATCCGGTGGTTTCCTGCATGAATGAATGGCCTTTGGGTTTTGGATTAGCATCTCATCCAGAAACATTCCGTCAAACGCTAATGCTTCAGACTGAAGACTAGAAGTAGATGGGCTCCAAATATTTGTATATGAATGTGGTAATTATTCCACATGTATTGCTTTTTATTGAGCAGTCCTACTCCATGTGATGTATTAATTGCTATGTTGTGATTTTGGAATTGAGATGAATGTCTGCATTCTATTACTAGGAAACTATCATAAGCTTTGAATCTTAATCTGGGATTAATGATTTTCTTATAACTTTACTTCTAATTCAGAGAAAAAAAAACGCTATCCCTTTTGACGTATCCATTGGGAACATTTAAATTCTATTTACAGAGATACCAAGCACCATGCACACCTTTTATCAAGAAGCACCTGGCCTGTAACAAAAATGCTCCACTGAACTAAAAGCCGACCTTGTCATAAAATGTTAAGATGTTCTCAGACACTTGGTCATTTTAGTGAGTAGTGAACAGTAAGAACACTTACCTTTTTTTCATAATCTTACAAGACAAGCTAAAATTATAGGCATGACACGGAGTCAAGAATACGTCTAAGAATGAACAAGTCTTTTGATAAAAGCAAAGCAAGAAGATGAACGCAAGTAGCACATTGAACACAAGCTCGACTAAAAGCATTGGTCGATATGAACAGACAAAGATCAAAACATAAGACTGACCATCCGTCCATTCACAACACCGCTTTTCCTGTTGATGGTTGTGGGGGTTGCTGGAGCCTATTCCAGCTGAGATCCGGCAAAAGGCAACATGCTGAACTGGTTGCCATCCATTCGCAGGGCACATAGAGAGACACCCACATGCACACCATTTCTGAGTGGGAATGGATCCCACACTGCTCACACACAAGCTAGGCAACCATACCCCTAAATTATCAGCGACCGTACGAGGGTAAGTATAAGGAAAAATGCCAACTAATGAGACAAAGCAAGGTAACGAACTGGAGATGAACAGATGGGGGCCAAGAGTATTAGAAGAAGGGGAAAGTAAAGCTGATGGGCTAAGAAAGATAATTACACAAGAGGAAGGAGACAAGGAAAGGAAAAACCTATTACCCAAATAAAACAAAATGAAAGCACAAATTTAACAGGAGTCTTTGCCGCCTTATGGTTTCATGAATGAAATTGTATAATGGAACTTTACTATCCAGAAGGCTGCATTGATTCTTACAGTAATTAGCTTTAGACACTTCAGTTGGCCAAATGACTAATGAGGGTCATATTGAACGTGACATTATGGTACGTCACTTTTCAAAAGTGAGAATGCTTGAATGCTTTTTTAGCTGCATATTCTTCCAAATGAATTTGTGGTTTTGAACCCAAAATAATTAATTAAGTTTTGTGGTTTTATGGCTGTACTAATTGCACGACGCAATGTTTGACCTTCTGATAGGGGTAACACAAAAACTCCAAAATATTGTCAAAAGAAATCCTCTTTTCTTTCATTTTAGGTCCCAATACAGGTCTACACAGAGTTCATTTGAATAGAATTCCTGATTATTATTTTTTTGTAAGAATAGAAGTTCAATATACTGGCACAAGCATAAAAAGAAAAAACAAGATAAGCATCCTGTTTAGGCAAATACAGACGACCTTAAAGAGGAGATGGACATCTAATCAATGACCCGGAGTTGGCCTGATCTTAAGGCGCCTCCATAGCAGACAAAGTCATTGCAACTGAATCATTGTGTCTAGCTCACTTCTTTTCACTATACAAGGTTGAGTGAGGTGACCTAGCTGTCAGTCTGAGCCTCCGAGCCTTTCCCTCATATTCATCCCTGGCAGACGCACTTCATTACTCTGGCTAAATAGACTTTCAAGAGACCCCATCAGCCCTATCACCTTTCAACGCAGACACCTCATCAGACATACGCACTCTGCCATACGCACACACAAGCGTAACATGACACGCCCACGCAGGCACACATGTTCCACTCTCCCCCCTCTTCTGCCGCCTTATCTCTTTACAGGCCCATCAGTCAACACGCATGCACAGCCATTCACAGACACATTGCTGGTTCACATCAACTCGCCACCTCGTCGGACACCGGCAGACAGCTATTACAGTGGATGCTCAAATGCACATTCATCCTTGCAGCACTCTCCTACTCTGCCGGCCTGCAACAACAACAATTGACCTGAGACATGCAGTAATTTTGCTCTACTTGAAGACATGGACGTACATACGGTTGTCTGGAAGATGTCACAATTTCATGTCAAAGATAATTAGTCAATGTGAATTGGCCTCAGATCTTCAAGTCACATGAAGCTGAAAAGATTAAAAAAAAAAAAATCTTTCTAACTTCTTAACCTTTAGAGAAAGTACTGTACTTGTTGCAGTGATACAACGAGGCATATTAAATCCAAAGATTAATTTTTAATTAAATCAGTTCTCAAAATGACTACCCGAACTGAATGTGAATACACTCAAAGAACATTTTCATGACTCGTTTGATGAAATAATGGTTATGGTTAATCAGCCCTTGGAGGGGGTACAAAGTTTATAGTATTCAAAGCTGAAGCTGGTTTTATTATGGTCTGCATTCATCCCAGGTCTCACGAAAGATGTGATTATAAGCATCTTTTACTGTGATAACTTGATTTGGTTTTTCTTTATCAGTTCTCACGAAAAACGTAGTCAGGCAGTTTGCAATTTGTAAAGAGGATCTCTGAACCGAAAGTAGCAACATTCTACCTTCACTGTTGTTTCACATTTGTATGACACTAAAGTTAATATGTTCATTCATAGATTGAAAAAAAAAATTATCTTTCTAATTTAGATGTAAAAAATTATGTTCCCATAATGTAGTTTCTTCTCAGAAAAAGCCATTATTTTTTCCAATTTGACTTAGAGTTTGGTTAGTGTTATCATGCGTTTTAATGATTTTTTTTTCTTGCCAGACTTGATGCCACCACCAAGGCGAGATATCATAAAATAGGGGGCTTTCTACACGCAACGCTGATCTAAATATAATTAATGGAGGTCAACACTTTGGGTGAAAGCACTTCTAAAGATAGAACTACACATTAATCCACTGTACACATTCTACCCATAAGCCTGCAAAATGGAAAACAGACACACTTTGAAAAAAGGTTAACACCACGGAGGAGCACTGTGCAGCTAAAAAGCTTAATATCTCCCTCAGAAGTCGAAAATAAGAACAATATATTGTAGAAAATGTCTTTGTACTAAGTTTAGCAAAAATACCTTTTCTAAAATCATCGCAAACCACAGAACTCACCTCCAAATGAACGACTTCAAGGCTGCCGGAAACAAAATGGTTTAGCAGCTCAGACAGTAAACACAAACTTGGATGAATAACCCATTGAAATCCAAATGTGTAATTGTGTATACATATATTGTTTGTGGTTGAAGCTTGTAGTACTGCAGAACTGCTCTGCATCTTTGAGAAACTGTATAATGACATTTTATCTCCGTATAGCGTAGCCGTCTTTATTGATCCATCCATCCGTCCGTCCGTCCGTCCGTCCGTCCGTCCATCCATCCATCCATCCATCCATCCATCCATCCATCCATCCATCCATCCATCCATCCATCCATATGCTGTACCACTTTGTCGCCAGGTGTGTCGCGGGCATGCTGGAGCCTATCCCAAGCGTCATTTGGCAGTTGGCGGGGGACACCCTGAACTGGTTGCCAGCCAATCGCAGGGCACACAGAGATGCACAACTACCCGCACTCGCACTTACAGGCAATTTAGTTTTTGGGAAGTGGGAGGAAACCGGACTGCTCGGAGAAAACCCACGCAAGCACAGGGAGAACATGCAAACTCCACACAGGGAGGGCCGGAGGTCGAATGGAACCCGCACCATCTGAACTGTGAGTCAGACATGCGAACCAATGGTCCACCATGCCACCCAGCCGTCTTAATATATATCCATATTTATGTGAATGTAGGCTACCATCATAAGAACAAAAAATGGTATGGGCTAGGAAGAAACTATTATATTGCTAATGGTGAAATTATTTGAATAACATTGCTCATTATGAAAATTTGAATCATGTTAGCTGTGCAATAATGCTAATTAATGTACTCTAACTCCTTTGACTCTGTGTGGTCTGCATGCTCCTTAGTTATTTTAATGACATAAAAGTGACATATACTGGCATCAGTTCTCAATATTTACATTTCAGTTCAATATTTAACCATAGTAATTGATAAAAACATACATGACTTGTCTCAGTCATTGCATACGTAAGTGTTAATGCATAAGTGTTAATATTTTTCTTATAAAGGCAGATATAGTCGTTGATGTTGGACTCCACATTTCTACTAAAGGTGGTGTGTGTGTATGCTTTGAATGAAGATTTGATAAGTTTTGTTTTGATTGGAAGACGTCAGATTTCTTAAGTAGGCAAAATGACCCCAGTGAAACTGGCAGTGACCTAAAAAATAATCTCCAATAACACTAAAACAGTAGCAGCATCAACAAACTATTTTACAATACAAACCAGCACAAACAAAGCACAAACGAAACAGACGGTTTCCCCCAATTTTTTGTGGGGTGGGGAGCCAGCTTCGCAGAGGTGTAAAATGGCAACTCTTAATACAGAACGGGATTCGTCCCTCAACGGGGCTAAGTCCTTTTGTCCTACTTTACAATTACTCAATTTAAGCACCAAAAATTAGCACGCACATACACATGGACACACGCACACACACGGACACACACATCCATGCATGCACACACACGCGCACACACACACGCACACACACACACACGCGCACAAGCTTATGCACTCACTCATTAAGCCTGAAACATTTTGCCCTCAGCCACCATCCCCTCTTATTCTAATATTCTGGATACAAAGTAGTGAGTTGGTAACCTGGGGTGACGGAATCAGGCCTCTGATTCATTCCCTGACCCCCCTAAGGGAGGAAACAACCCAGGAGAGGACAGATCGTAGCCTCTAACATTGAGTTAACACAAGTTGATTGACAAAGACAAAACAGGCTAAGTCCACATCCACTATGAATGATTTAAAGAAGTGAAAATCTCCAAGGGCAACAAATGCATGAAAAGAAAAAAAACAACAACTGTAACTAGATAACTGCTTTACACTTGATAATACAAGCCTGGTACTTGAATATAATGTTCCTAAGAAGACTGCACACTTGTTTATTTTTTCACTTTAAGCCAGAGATCACAAACTCAATTTACCTGTTGGCCACTGGAGGTAGAGTTTGGGGTGAGACTGGTGTTTTTTTTAATATTGTTTTTTTTTTTTTTTTTGAACAGGAATGAATAAATAAAATGATAATAATGAAAACAATATAATACAGCAGATATGGAAAACTGAAGAAGCCACATATGTATATTTATATATATATATATGTAGTTGCTGGCTAGAGAAATTTATTAATATCCAGATTCACATGACTGTATTAACATTTCTTAAACCTTGGAAGGAGCATTGTTATGAACATGGCTTCTGTTTACTTCTTGCTTCTAGCGCCCTGGCAGTGCTTCCTCTCGTAAAGCTGAGCTACATTTGGTGTAAGGGAGGAAGCAGTTGAGACCCTTAGTAAGGCTTGAAGATGCTCAGCAGTAAGTCCAGACCTGTACTTGGACTTACTGAAGTTAAAGATAGAAAAGAGCTTTTCGTATATATGTTCTCCATTAAACTTTTATATTAAGGCAACTATCTTCAATTTCTCAAACTCGCCCCCATCGGGCCGGGGGCCGCCAGTTTGAGACCCCTGCTTTGAGCACTATGTTCCATTTCAGTTCAATAAAGGAGTTATTTGGTATATAAATAATAATGCAGTCCACATCTTTCATGGGTAGAGAGGGTTGCACCAACAAATGCATTCCTCTTGAGAAACTAATCTTAACTGATGCCCTTCAACCTCTCATCCCAACAGTTTTACAAAGTGAGACACAGGAGCCATAATCCTTCTCTGAGGAAACGCGTCTGGTCCGAAAACTGAGGATTTGTTCACATGTTGCTCAGGGTAGGCTTTGATCCACTGATGGATAGTGTCTGTATTTCTCCAAATCTCTTTCCACATTTCTTCAACCCAGATTCTGTCTAGTTCGTTTATTCTGTTTTCTTGTGCATGCACTCAGCTGTCACATTGAGACAGAGGTCTTTAGCCTGGAAAGAAAGTTGAGGGTGGTTGTAGTCATACAGAATCATGAAACATTTACTCATTAACAGACTCTCAACACAGATGCCTGAACAAGTCATGTGTAATTAGAACTCTGTGATTGAGTTGGAGAGAGCAGAATTATTCATGCTTTCAAATAATCATATATTGTTTTGTGCGTGACAGTTTTACATAGGTTTACATGTGCAGTTCTGTCATAAGTGACAAATCAGTTGTGATTCATCACATCAAACTAGTACTCTTATTTGCTGAAAGGATCAAAGACAAATTAAATTTTGTTCCGCAACTTTTTCCAGGCTCTTCAGGGGTTTTAAGTTCAGTGACTGCTTTGTAAGCAAGTAACTAGCCTATCCACGTGCATTATTGATAATAAAAGCCCTGTCCAAAGTGATGTGATTATAATTATAATAGATGCCCCGCGGCTGATCAAAGCTACTCTGCACCTTTGACATAATTTAAAGTGTCGTCAAGTCAGGTAACACTGCAACTGAATAAAAACACTGCTTTGCAATGGGTTTTGAGCATATTTATAGTGACATCCTCCTCATGGCCAGTATTTAACAAGCGGCTGCAACATTTCAATCACAGACTGAATGACATGTATTAAAGTGTAAGTCAGCCTTAAAATGTTCTTAAAATGTTCAACTGAACTTCAATTTCATGCGGACTTTGGGTTTCAGAATTTGGAAATCGTGTTAACCCCTAAAGCACATTATTTAAAAAGTTTTGGAAGTGTAATAAAATCAGAGCCATCTATACGAGTGTAGGTATTGGAGAAATTGCAGTAGGGAAATACACACTAAGATACACACACGTGTTCGCATTTGGGGAACATCATTGTTCTGGGAGAAAATTAATCCGATATAATTATTAAAAAATATGATATTACCGATTGGGCTAGCGATTGTGTAGGGACGTCCTATCTGAGCCCTTACCGATCGCTGTCTCTATGGTCGCACAATGGAGTGCTGTTCCGACATCTCATCCAATGCCTTTAAATTAGCCACGGAAATCAAATCACTAGTGCTAAGGTTTAAACGCTAGTCATTAAGCTTTGTACGGTCTTTATATCGTCCATTTAAAACACTACTTCAAAATCTGTGAAGTCAATTGCAGTGTCCACTAAACAACAATGTTTTCTTCTGAGTTTATTTGAAATATGTTTTTTTTAACCAAAGCTACATCCCAATGTCTTGGGCATCGACAATGGTTGTGTGTTGTTTTTTAAAATGTTTTAAGGTTCGTGCTCACAGTTGAAATTTATGACAAAAAAGAAAATGTGGTCCATGACCAAACTGCGTTAGAAAGTCACAAAGAATCGAAGCGCATAAATTCAAGGTTGAGCAGTAATGTTCTGTGCAGCACAACCAGCCAAAACACAGTGTTCTGATTGATAATTTAGGAATATGAATTCAACAGGCAAAATCTACCTGTTTTTATCTATCTCAGAGGGTGGCCATTTTGCCATTTACTGTCAAGTGAAAATGATATTTGAGTTGCGTATGGGTAGAACACAGGCGGGGAAGTGCGAGAGTGCAGTGTGTGTGTTTGTAACTGTGGGTGCACGCACATGTTTGTGCAAGTGTGTAGCCTTAAGTACCCACGTGTATCTTTGTAATGAATACATGAATACAAAACCTGTTTTGTTATGGATTTCTTATGGAACTAATAATCTTTTCCTACGTTCATCTGATCTCTCACTGCCACAACTGTGACAGAACGATCAAACAAGAGTGTCCTTACCTCGGCCACAGAATTAGAGCCGCATTCTTCAAGCCCTTAAAAGATAATCAAGCATTCTATGTTTTATCGACAAAACATGGGAACAACCCCGTTGGAGAGCGAAAATGACTCATCCATTCAAAGACAAGTCTCCAAGGTTGGACGTTGTATTTAATCCCTTGAATCCCCCTATCAACCTGATCCTTGAAGAAACAATTGTTAATGTTTTGGCTTGCCCATAATGTGTATATTTATATACAGTATGTGCTTTTGTGCATGTCCTTCCCCAGAGCTGCAGTTAAACCCCTGTGACATCTGCAGCCATGTCATGATTCCCTGGTACAAAGCTAAGACTGCATGAGCAAAGACTAGTTCTTTATACATGAGCATGCACATAAATTTATATACAAATGCAAATACGAAATAAGTGAGAAGGAACATGAAAAGCACGTGAGAGCCACATAGGCCTTTCAACCCTAAGTCCCATATTCATCTATAAACAAAGCAAACAAAAAACTGATACATGAAGAGAAGCAGTTAGAAAGAGAACTTAATAAATTTTCATTCCCATGTTAACTTTTGAATGTTATCCACCAAGAACTTATGAAATGAGTGGAAAATTGTGCATAATTGACACTAATGTTGATATCCCGCAGACGGCACAAATCAAGCTATCTGTGTCGTTACACTCAGATTCACTCAACTGTTTCAAGATTTATTTTTAAGAATGGAACACTAAAAAATCCTATGAATCTTGATCTCATTGGGAGTTTGGCAGTCTGCTGGTTTTATGACAATGCTTTCTTTGAGAGTTACTGAAGTGAGTTTACATCAAAATGCAAGATCACACTGTCTACTGTCTACACAATGTGGCCACAATATGCTTAAAAATATATATTTGCAGATAGGTAGTTTTTTCACTCCAATATCGGACTAAACTTAATTATTACACGTTCGGATTTTGGATGTTGCTACAATTTACTAATTAGTAAAAGTTAAATGATTTGCGGTGAAAAAAAAATGACAGAATGGATTGCACACAGCGCTTAAAAGTTTTTTTTATTTTTTATTCTTCCTTAGTTCATGTTGAAGAATATTCTCCAAGTAGAAATATATTGATGTAGGTTGATACGATGAGAAACGAGAATGCTTGCCGAGGAGCAAGCCAACATGTTGACCTCAACTTTGTATTATTTTCTAATATATATAAGAAGTGTATTGTTTCATTTTAGTAAATTGCTATATAAATTGATATAGTCTGCAGTGTGGACGGACAGATAGATAGATAGATAGATAGATAGATAGATAGATAGATAGATAGATAGATAGATAGATAGATAGATAGATAGATAGATAGATAGATAGATAGATAGATAGATAGATAGATAGATAGATAGATAGATAGATAGAAAGAAACAGTGGCTGACCTCAAATAGATAGATAGAAAGCGTGGGTGACCACAACTGAATTGAGAAAAGAACGGTTTGGCTCATACAGTAAATCCATTCAGCACATTCGCTCAAAGGATTAATTTGTTTGAGTGTGTCGTTGACGAACAACAAAACACTACTTGAACCCTGTCTGCCGCTCCATTACCCACTCCCACAAAAAAATAAAAATCAAGAAAATGCTTGGCTCGCTTGCACAGTGACACACTTGAATCAGGTTGGCTTTTAATATTTTCAGTGTGCATCCCTGGCTGTTGTAGTAAGATATACTGGTAAGCTTTTTGCAAAATGAGCTGTCCTTCACCTTTCTGGTGGCAAATAGCCAGTTAATGAGCACTTCAGACCAATATTCAGACGAGACTACCGGTATATTTGAACACATGTACCAATTAACAATGGTTATACCATATACAATTTGAAATCCACATTGTCCTCTTGATTAGAAGTTTCATTGCCTTTCATAGAGCTCAATAACACAGGCTTTATTTCTCTGAAATTAATTAGTTTAAATTAGATGTCAAAATGGTTAATTATAATGATGTTTTATTTAAATTACAGGCAGTGAAATTGGAGCAATATTAAACTGAGGCACACACTCTCAATGCAGTGTTGTCGGAGAGCAAAATTAGTATAATCCATTTATTGGGAACGAAAATACCCAATGGTTTTATTAGCAAGTACAGCAAGTGTGAGAATTGAAGACAGTGAGAGAGACACAGGAGGAATGCTGAATCCATCTGAAAATGTAGCTTATCTTCTTGTGCTGTATTGAGTCGAGGAAAGTGTTTCCAAATGTTCAACTAGAGACCTTTTCACAAGTTTTATTCCAAAAATAATTGTGGGTAAAATGTGCAAATGCATTGTTAATGTAGTTTAGGAACGGCCAGTTACACAACAGTGCTAAATTACTCAGCAAAAATAAGCCATGTAAAAAAATTGATTCGTTATGCAAATGTTCTGTAAGTAATATGGGTTAGATTGACACATAATAAACATTCATGCCTGTGAAACATTTTAGACATTGTTCCATTTTACATGTAGATAGTTGAGTGAATCACTCAGGATATAGGACAAAAGTAAAATAAGTAAAGTATTGAGAGGTGTAGCCTATGGGTTATTTTTTCAATTAGACATGTTGTTTGACAAATCAGAATATAGGATGAAAGCAGTCCATCCTGGACTCTATCTTGGACAATGGACTGGACCAGTAAGATTAAAGTACAAAAGTGGCACCACCACTACCCTGCAACAAGCGTGTGTTGCAAGCAATGTGTGAAGAAAAAAAATCAATGCTCATGCAGCAGCAGGTTAGCGGCGAGTGGCAGCCAGCAGGGGAAGGAGCATCACAGATTAAGGGTTTTCAAAAAAAGGAAAGAGTGAGTGTCAATGAAAAAATAATCATCTTTTTGGGCAACAAGTATTTTCAGCTTTACTGACCAAATTATGAATAAAATTTTCTCTACGGTAGGTTGAGCCACTATAGCATTGCAGCAACAAGCCACTATAGCAAAAAGACCATTAAAGACAGTACAGAGTACAGAGAGTTATTGATGCAGAGTACTTAAGCTATTTAAGGTGTCTGGTGGTGTGGAATAAAGATCAACAATATCTATATCAAGTTACTCCAGATGGTGTTCATTGTGCCAGTTAAAATGGTGTCTGTGGACAGCTCATTGTCCCATTAAAAAGTCTTAAAAATTAGAACTGAAGACTGACTACAATCAGACTGCAGGCTTTTATTGCCCATACGTGACTTGTATCTGATTTATTTATTTTTTACAGTTTGATTGGCTCAATTCCAATTTTTTCAAATCAGACCTGAGTCACTTTCACGTATGTGGTCCTACATCGGATACCTATCAGATTTCTTGCTATGCAGTCTGAATGGGCAGGTCTGACCTATACGTACATCATCACAAGAACAACACGCGCTCTTGGGAGAGAGATTGGCAGATTGACTGATGGTCCATGAATTTGCAGTTGTCTTGAGGAACAGTATTGACTTTATATTTGACTTTACTTTTATCCCACTTTTATCCCAAGCATAAAATGGACCTTTGTCGTTATGGAAGTAATTTAGCCACGCAGATAGTTAATTTATCATGCATTGCCTATAACGTCTTTAATTGAGGTCTCCATGAAATTAGTCGATAGAAAGCCTTGTTTTATTTCCTCCTAGTATTTCTACTGCCTTGTACATTGCTCCTTTGTAGATATTAGATGATAAAAAGATGAACTGATAAAAGCTAGACCACGTTAACTTCCACAAACACTAAGTTGTCAGACACATTTTGTTTACACACAAGATAGACTCATCATCATCGGTTTAAAGTCCGTTTTCCAGGCGCCGCTGGGTTGGACTGGGTTCTTGATATGGCTTTCTTCCACCGGGAACGGTCCATGGCCATCTCGTGGTTGATGCCGAGTGCCTTCATGTCGGCTGACACGGTCGCCTGCCAGGTCTTTTTAGGTCGGCCACTGGGTCTTGTTCCCTCTACGTTATACGACATAACTCTCTTCACCCAGTCGTTCTCGTCCTTCCTCACTACATGTCCGTACCATCGCAGTCTGCCTCTCCTCACCACATCCACTATGGCCTCCACTCCCATCTTCTTTCTCAGCTCTGCACTGGTCTTTTCCTCCCTCATTGACACACCACACATCCATCTGATCATCCTCATTTCTGCTCTGTTTTCTGTGTCTTCGTGTTCTGTTTTCAGGGCCCATGTCTCACTACCATACGTCATACTACTTCTGACGCAGGCTGAGTACACTTGGCCTCTCATCTTTAGGGATGGGGCCTTAGATGTTAAGAAGGGCATGAGTTCCCTGAATTTCTTCCACCCGCTTCTCATCCTTGTGGTCACTGCTAGGTCCACCCCCCCCATCAGCGTTAAGCATGTCTCCAAGGTAGCAGAAGCTGTCCACCACCTCGTACATCTCCCCATCTACTATGAGCCCCTCTTGCTCAGCTGGGTCTGCTTGGGCGACTTCTCCCCTGCACCGCTTGCATTTGAAGGTCTCACTTGCAGCTAGTAGGCTGCCTTTTACTCCGCTGCATATCCGGTGTACCCATCTCTGACAACCCTTGCAGCGGATAGAGTTAGCTTGCACTCCCATCCCGCAAACTCCACATGGCCATGCTCCTGACTGCGGTACCACTCCCAGGCCAGCACCACCGACCATGACCTTTGACTTTGCCGCATTCACCTTCATTCCCTTCACTTCCAGGCAAGTCTTCCAGGCTGCTAGCTTCCTAGCAAGGTCTTCTCGACTGTGAGCCATCAATACCAGGTCATCCGCGTAGAGCAGCTCCCATAGTCGTCCACCCCTCACTTCCCTCGATACCACATCCATCACGATAGCAAACAATAATGGGCTGAGCACTGATCCCTGATGCACCCCTACCCTTACTTCAAACCCATTACTGTCGCCAACTCCTGTTCTAACAGCTGTGCATGCTCTGCAGTAGAGAGCCATCACAGCCTTAACCAGTCCCTCTTCCACGCCCGACTTCCTTAGGGCCCACCTCACCACCTCCCTTGGCACCCTGTCGAATGCTTTTTCCAGGTCAACAAAAGCGAAGTAGAACCTCTTCGTCTTCTCCTGGTGTTTCTCTTGCATCTGTTGGATGACAAAAATTGCGTCACCTTTACCAGGCCTGAAGCCATACTGCATCGTGTCCACCTCTACCCGTGACCTCACCCTCCTTTCCAATACCCTCTCTAACAACTCTATTCCATGCTCCAGCAGCTTTATGGCCCTGTATGACCCGCATGCGAGTGGGTCCCCCTTCCCTTTGAATAGCGGCACTAGGACGCTTCTTGTCCAGTCCTCCGGAATGTGCCCCTCAGCGATGAACTTTTACACAGGTCAGTCATCCACTGCACACCGACGTCTCCCGCTACCTTTAGCGTCTCTGCCACCACTCCAGAAGGTCGAGCTGCCTTTCCATCCTTCATGGCCTTCATGGCTTTCCCCACTTCTGTTCGCGTGATCGGACCACATTCACCCTCCACTTTGTCGCATCCCACCTCTCCATCCCAGTCATTCTCCACATTCAGCAGCTTCTCCATGTACCTTCGCCATACTTCCTTCACTCCTCTATTGTCTGTCACGACGTTGCCATCCTCATCCTTTACAAAGTTTGCACCGGTCACATGACGCCTCTCCTTAACCATTTGCTTTGCTATCTTGAAGAAGCTCTTTCGTCCTCTCTCACTCTCCAATTCACTTGCAAATTCTTTCCTCTTGGTCTCTTGGGCCTCCCACACTGCTGTCCGTGACGCCCTCTTTGCCTCTACATACCGCACTCGGTCTGCCTCCCTTTTAGATTTCTTCCATACTTTATGGCACCTCCTCTTCTCATTCACCGCTCTTTCGACGCTGTCATTCCACCACCATGTCTCTCTTTGTCTTGCTTTACCCTTTGACCATCCGCACACCTCCCCTGTAGCTTCAAGCAGAGCCTTCTTCATTGCCTGCCACTTGCCATCCACACCACCCAACTCCATCATCTCCTCCACTTCTTCTGCTATATGCTCAATCTTCTCCCTAAACTCGTTTTTACTCCCTGCGCTATGTAGCTTCCACACCTTCAACTTGGGAGGATGCTTCTTTGCCCCCACCTTCTTGATTCACAGAGTTAGGTATCCGATGACTAGGCGATGCTGAGACACACTCTCTTCTCCGGGGATTGCCTTGGCATCCCTGACCAGGACGCGGTCCTCCTTTCTGACCATGATGCAATCTATTGTGGTCTTGCAGCCACCCGAATTGTATGTTACTAATTCGTCCTTCTTGAAAAGCGTGTTGCACAGCACCAGCTCCAGTGCGTCACCAAACTCTAGGATCCTCTCTCCCTCTGCGTTCCACATGCCGTACCCCTGTCCCCCATGTACCCCCTCAAAGCCATCTGACTCCCTCCCCACGTGTCCATTCAGATCACCTCCCAGAATTATGACCTCATTCTGGGGGATCCCTGACAGCACCATGACGGCCTTGTCCCAGAACGCATCCTTCTCATTCTTCTCATCCTCACTTCTGCCAACTTGAGGGGCATAGATTGAAATTACGTTTGTCAGGCGCTTCCCAACGATCAACTTGATGAAAATGCCCATGGGGTACTTAAGGGTGTTCCCCGCCTCTTCTGTGTTTGTCTAGCCATACTGAGAATATTTTTGGAGCAAAACTTTTTTATAGTCGGATGCCCTTCCTGACACCAACCCAAGGGGAAATTGATTTTCTGTAGGGGTTGACTCCCTTAGCCCATTCCTCTCCCGAGGGGCCCACTGGGCAGTGGTAGTATTTAACCCATAGTTAAAGGGGGGGTTCGTGGGCACCAGGGTTTGTCCACACACCGGTGGGCCTGCGTGCCGCACGTCTAGGGGCCAGGCCTCCTCCGAGTCCCTTGTAGTTTCGCCTGGGTCCGTGTTGTACCCAGTTACCATGTGTCGCTGCGTGGAGGCACTACATAGGGTTTGCTGTTAGAGAGGCTATGTACTGGCAGGGAGAGACTTACGCACTCGGCTCTTCCGTTCGCATACTGCTAGCCAGCGGTGAGGGTTGACAGTGAGAAGTGACATGCACTGGGCACTCCACAAACTCACTAGACGCATCACAACAACCCGACTTGGTTTTATGAAGTCAGACACACTTATGAAGTCAGACACACTATGAAGTCAGACACACAGTCAGACTGAGGTCACATTTAATATAACATGTGAATGCTTACACACAAAAATCTGATTTTACCCCAAAATACGAATCGAGCATTAAAACCTGCAGTTTAGCCATTTTTTACCTTGAATAATATACATTCAGATAGCGTGACCTTTGAAGCATTAAGAAAGAAATAAGGACTTTAAAGTAACAGACTTCATCTGCAAATGAAAGTAATTAAACATTTCAATTTCGACCTAAAATGAGACTATGAAACACACAATTAAAAAATAACATAAAAAACTAAATTTTTGATTTTCCCTTTAGTCTCCCTTGAAGGGAAATTTAACCATCTGTCACTGTACCCTAGGTGGTTTTAATATTGGTCTATGGAGTGTTAGTGTTGATCTCATGAATCTAAGTTACTTAGGTCTAGATTTATTTATTTATTTATTTATTTATTTATTTATTTTTTATTTATGTATTGTTTGTTTGACTTTAAATGAGCAAACTATTGTTTTGGTGCACAAAGTTGGGGGTGGAGTTGTTGGTCTACTAAAAGTCCTTTGTGTGATTTGATCATTCCCAACTTTGAGTATTTGATGATGGTATAACATCATCAGTTTACCATCATCAAACAACTCAAGTTTGGCTCATGTTTGAATTTAATTCCCTTCTATAAGTGAATAATATCATCTGTTTGAGGTTTGTTTTCTGTGTTCAACAGGTAAAATATCACATTTTCATTTAAGCTTGCTTTTTCCTGTGTACGGTACGATTTACATTTTTATTCAATGCAATTGTAACTGTTGTGCTGACCTTGTAACACATCAATTGATTTCATTGTGTCAAACCACATGGGGTGTGCCAACACACAATGTATGAAAGGCACAGATGAAAATGAAATTGGGAAACCAGAGTGAAAGCATTTTCAGACAGGCATATGTGTCATGTGGCACTGTGCTGCCATTTGTGAAGATCCATCCATCCATCCATCCATCCATCCATCCATCCATCCATCCATCCATCCATCCATCCATCCATTCATCATCTTCTACCACTTATCCGGGGTCGGGTCGCGGGGGCAGCAGCTTTAGGAGCAACACCTCGACTTTCCTCTCCCCAGCCACTTCGTACAGCTCTTCCCGGGGATCCCAAGGCATTCCTAGGCCAGCCGAGAAACAGTTTCTCCAGCGCGTCCTGGGTTGCCCCCAGGATCTCCTGCCGGTGGGACATGCCCAGAACACCTCCCTGGGGAGGCGTCCAAGAGGCATCCTGATGAGATGCCTGAGCCACCTCATCTAGCTCCTCTCAACGTGGAGGAGCAGCAGCTCGACTGAGTCCCTCCCGGACAACCGAGCTTCTCACCCTATCTCTAAGGGAGAGCCCGGACACCCTGCAGAGGAAACTCATTTCGGCCGCTTGTTCTGTCAGTCACGACCCATAGCTCGTGACCATAGGTGAGGGTAGGAGCGTAGATCGACAGGTAAATCGAGAGCTTCGACTTTTGGCTCAGCTCCCTCCATCACGACGGACCGGTACAGAGTGCGCATCCCAGCAGACGCCCTTCGATCTCACGCTCCATCCTGCCCTTGCTCGTGAACAAGACCCCAAGATACTTGAACTCCTCCACTTGGGGTAGGATCTCATCCCCGACCCATAGAGGGCATTCCACCCTTTTCCGACTGGACCATGGTCTCAGATTTGGAGGTGCTGACTTTCATCCTGACTGCTTCACACTTGGCTGCAAACCACTCCAGTGAAAGCTGTAGGTCACGGCTTGAAGAAGCCAACAGCACCACATAGTCTGCAAAAAGCAGAGATCCAATGCTGAGGTCACTGAACAGGACACTTTCAACGCCTCGGCTGCGCCTAGAAATTCTTTCCATAAAAGTTAAGAACAGAATCGGTGACAAAGGGCAGCCTTGGCGGAGTCTAACCCTCACTGGAAATAAATCCGACTTACTGCCGGAAATGCGGACCAAACTCTGGCATCGATGATACAAGGACCGAACCACCCTGTACTCCCAAAGCACCCCCCCACAGAACTCCACGAGGGACATGGTCAAACACCATATGTGGACTGGTTGTCCGTGAATTTGTGTTCGCTCGGTTGTGAATAATTGTAATTTGTAATTATTTTTGCTATATAACATTTAGGAATGCAACTCAGGAGAATGTAATTAACAAAAACACACATACATGTCCAATTGTTAACTGTTGTCCCCAAAAGCAGGATTATTTTATCTCTAAACCCATCCGATTTGTCTGATCCAAGTCGCTTGTGGAAACAATAGTTCATGTCAGGTCTTAAAATCCTCCATGCTGTATATATCCCTAATGTCGATGGTAAGGGTTACAGACGAAACTTTAGAGTGATTACTCAGGTTTGAGCAGTAAACAGGTCAGGATCATCTCTTCATAAGGTCAAGCAAGTACAATCTTTATACGTGACTGGTTGACCTGACTTGTACCCCTTTTTTGGTCTAAAGAGGGTCTAAGCTGTCTGGCTTCACCATATGCTAAACCACAGATGTCAAAGTCAAGGCCCGGGGGCCAGATACAGCCCACCACATAATTTTATGTGGCCCGCAAAGACAAATTGTGCATGGAATTCATGTGTCAATACGAAAATTGCAAATCGTCGGGTGTTGGGCGTTGGACTCGAATGCACCTTAGAAATGAGATGCTCATATGTTTGCTGGCTGCTGCCGAGGTACCCTTGAGCAAGCCATCTTACTTACCACCCAGGCTCAAGTGGTGCAGCACTCGGGAACACCTTTCACTCTAAATTTCTCCTTGCATGCCTGCACGTGTGTGATCTGGTGTGTTGTGTAACAAAGTCTACATCTGTGTGGGAGTTACATTTCTGCTTGGGTGACACTAATTAACAGAAGAAAGTAAAAATGAACAGAGAAATCTCAACTTCCTGATTGGAGTTCATGTGTTCACGCTGTGCTTGCATGTAGGGTGCATGGATGTGAAAACAGAACGCTCAATAAACCAAATAGTCCAAGGTTGTTTCTCTATTGACAGCATAGTGAAAGATGTGCAAAATCAATGTGTTTTATAATTACTGACAGTACTTCATGTAAACGTAGGATGATCCATGTGGGATGGACAGATGGTTTTGTTCACATTCTAACAATAGCATGCAAGGTTTGTGCAAAAAAAAAAAAAAAAAAATCTCCTTAAGTGGTCTTTTGAAGTGGTGATTGAGATGCAAAATCACACGTCCGTGTGTGAATTGGGTTATCTTCTCATCTGGTCTTCGCATTTCGGAGTCAACCTTATTTTCTTTTATCTCCTCCTTTTCCTCACAAGTTGCTCGTACCATCTGGCGGCAGGCTTTGAAAACAAGGCCAAGTCTCTCCCACCAGAATGGTATGAAAATATACCTACTAAACCCAGCCGCCCTGTCTCTCTCGCTCAAGTCAGATAAAAACAAGTCAAGATAACAGACTCATTGAATGGAATACGAGGTACTCTTTGGGTGACAAGACACAAGATGTGGTTTAAGAAGTTGTATCTGGAAACACATTTAGGTGAATTTAGAGTTTGGATTAAAAATCTGCAATTCTAAATAGCCTGAAGAGTTTTGAGCTAGGTATGACTCCCACAATCACTTACTAACAAGAAAAGCATGGAAGAAAAACGGAGTGAATGGGTTCAGAACTCTAGTGACTTTTTTTTTATAGTTAACGTTTTGCTCCTGATAGTTAGAAGAAACTCCATTGTCATCACGCTCCACTTTTTTAGAGGCCATGATCATTTGCATAACCTGGTTCTCTCGCTCTTTGTCAGTTGATGCATTGTCAGTGTTTACGCTGTGCAAGGGAGGCCATGTTGGACCGTAGCACTGCCGGGCAATGTCAGTTTCCCTGTGCACTGCTGTTCTTTAATTGCTGTGGTTTTGCGGTGGGTCAGCCCACTCCTTTGTAGGCCTCACTGTAAAAATGACCGTCAAACTTCTGGGTTTTGTGTGATAGTACACCAAGGTGTGTGCCTAATGTTACACCTCAATGCTTGCAGGCATTGATTAAAAAGACAGGTGCCATGTTTAACTGCTCTAATGGACTTTATTGGCTTGAACGTTGATGTTAAAAGAAAACACCATTGCAAAGCATTGCAAGCCTCCATACATTCTTCATAATTTCCCTGACAGAAAAAAATCGAGACAGACGAATAAGATGGACTAAAATAGTATTTTTTAACACGTATCTTGAAAACAAGAGAAAACATATAGACTCTATGGTAAGCAAGCTATTAGAAAGAGATATAACGGAGAGACAGACCATGGGATCAGCTCGACAGAAATCGTTTTTGTCACCGCCACTGTTTAAACCGATAAATGTTTACACATTTTGTTGGTGTTAAATATTATTGTGGCATAGATTCGATGAGTGTTACGCTGCCTTAGATCATTTCACTTCATGTCATGGGCAAAACAACACATTTATTTGTGTTTTGCTGTCACTGTTGAGAGTGATAAGTTACAAAACTACCCATTTTTTTCAGGAACTAGCTAATGCAACATGACATGAAATGGCAGTAAGTGTGCAAAAAGACATTTCATTACTATATGTGTTGTAAGCATTAAATATCCCCATGAACCAGGACAAAGCAAATGACCCTAACCTAACCCTAACTGCCCACACCCTAAAAGCATAAACACTCTAGCTTTTGAAAGGGTTCTTATCACAGCTTTCCCTGTTACATTCCACCAGTGTTGAATGCTAAGTTAGTAGCAAAAATAAAATTAGCTCACAGATAAAACACTGCACAACCCCGAGATTGGCAAGTGGCTTATTATTGTTAAATCCCCCAAATACTAACTGGACATGAATCATTTTCCAAGCTACTCTGATGTAAATCGCTAAATACAGAAGAATTGCTACACATGTTATTGAGGATGTTGAGGAAATGGTGACTGATACGTAACATTTTTTTGTAGGGTTGAAGGTCTTAAGAATATTTTAGTGGGGCTTAAGCCCGCCTCAACTCGGCCTAACTACACCGCTGGGCATTTGTAAAAACTAGTACAACTTTTTGAAAAAACAAACAAACAAACAAACAAACAAACAAACAAACAAACAAACAAACAAACAAACACATCTTTTCATTTGTTTAAGACATATCTTCTACGAGTCTACATTGTTTTAGCAGTACCAGCGCTGTTTATAATACTGCCACCAAGAAGATTGTCCCCCGTCTTCAATAAATTTTCATCAAAAAGGGTATGCTCGGTGGCGCACGTCCGCCTCACAGTTAGGAGGGTGTGGGTTTGATTCCACCTCCGGCCCTCCCTGTGTGGAGTTTGCATGTTCTCCCCGTGCCAGCATGGATTTTCTCCTGGCACTCCCGGTTTCCTCCCACATCATAAATATATGCTTGGTAGGCCGACTGAGTGTGGATGGTTGTTCATCTCTGTGTGCCCCGTGATTGGTTGGCAACCGATCCAGAGTGTCCCCCGCCTACTGCCGGATGACTGCTGGGTTAGGCTCTAGCACGCCCGCGACCCCTGTGGGAACAAGCAGTATAGAAAAATATGTACTAAACATTCAATTATTAAATTATTGTTGTGCAGTATTTTGAGTCAGTTACTAACTCCGGAAACATGGATCTCTTACATACTGATCACAGACAAAACCGTGTGCACACAAATGACACGAAAGTGTTTCTGATACTTCCATAGAAAATATTCAACTCCTGCAGAGGCTGAATCAGTACTATCGGCTGGGTGGCTTTGTCAACATCATAATTGTCTTTGATTAGTCTATCATTGCTGTAGAGAGTGGAACAGATGCTGCCTCATCACACATACAATCTTCAGTACACACTCATAGACTCATGCTGGAAAGGAATTTAATGGATCATTTGGTTCTTTAGTTGTCCTTTAGATAAGAAAAATGTTTCAATGACTTTCAGTACGTTGTGTGTCCATGCACTGTTAGCTGCTTTTGGGTACTGCTTCTGAACAGATAACCCCAAATTAGAATTCTAGGTCATTTTGTATATACAGTATTATACTAAGGTATGGTTGTGATTTGACATTGCTTTTCATAGCTTTACAGTAGAGTGCAACTTTTTCACCTACGACGCAATACTGATCTTGCAGCCTAGAGTATTGTCTGTCATCCCTTATTCTGCCTAAGACCCCCCTCTCCCCAAAAAAAGGCCCTCCGAAAAATGGCAGTCCAACACTGGGAAAAAAACAGGTGTGCCATAAAAATGGTAGAGGTTAGGCTTTGTAGGTGAGCTACAGTACAGTACAATACAGTACAGTACAGTACAGTACAGTACAGTACAGTACAGTACAGTACAGTACAGTCTAGAACTGACCCCAGATTCAACAACACACACTATGACGTGTCTATACCTTAAATTAACTCTTTTTCACACACTCACACACACGCACACACACACAAACACACACACACACACACACACCCCTCCCACTGAAAACAGCACACCCACAGGATAATGGATTAGTATAGATTTAAGAAGATTCCAGTGTTCGCTAAGCTCTGAGCTAAGAGTGTTTCTGTCCTATATCAAGCACAAGCCATCTTTTTGATACAAAAAGATTTACATAGAGTACACACGCATACGCGCACACACATTTGAGTGTGTAGATAGATAGATAGATAGATAGATAGATAGATAGATAGATAGATAGATAGATAGATAGATAGATAGATAGATAGATAGATAGATAGATAGATAGATAGATAGATAGATAGATAGATAGATAGATAGATAGATAGATAGATAGATAGATAGATAGATAGATCGTGTGTGCGCGTATGCGTGTGTACTGGGTTACCATACACTAGTTATAGATACACCCACCCATTCCAGCCAATTGGTCACCACCACTGACAGCAAGGTGCAAAGTAAAGTTTCTTGTACACTATTTAAAATATTTTCTTTTCCCCTCCCCAGGCATCTTTGCCCTGACCTCCAGCTCCTACTCCCTGTAACCCCACAACTGTTTCCATCCCTCTCACTCTCTGTGACCTGAACATCTGTGGCTGACAATTCCTGTCTTAAACTAAACCTCCCTCCAAAACTGTTTTCTGTGGCTTGAATGTTTGTACATAGTGCCGTTCATGGGGAGGGCAGTCATTACAGGAGCAGAGGGTAAGCTCCATTCAAAGCTGTTGTAAACACCACTAATGCATCGCTAAACTTGGGGAATCTCGTGTGCCTTCATGTGCATTTGCGTGTGCGCGTGTCTAATTCACACACACAGCTGACTAATCCCTCATAAACCTACATTTTATCACTTACCATTAGCTCCGCTGTGGCATTCTGCCTGGAGATGTCAAAACACTGGCTCGACAAGTCTGTTCTTTTTCTTTGTTGCTTTGCGTAGAATGCACATTTCTCGGGGCTTTGTAGATAAAAAGGAATATGCTTTCTTTGTTTGGGAACAGTGTGACATTAACCACATCAAGACATCATTTTGGGTATACATGGCCCAAACTGCAAAACAACAATTACAATTAGAATCCCTGAACTGCTGCTGTGGGAGCGACATCATTTGTCTTTCTTCAAGGTTCTTTTTGGGTTTTTTCCCAAATACAAACAAAAGCAACAATGCCTATTGCATTTTGTGATAATGATGCTGATTATTTTTTTATTATTTTGGAATATTGCTAATGTTAATCGGTTAATATTAGTAATGTACTTTTGAAGTATTTTTTTCCCCCTCCTAAATGATTTTAACAGTAAAACAATGGTCTCTACAGTAAATAAACTTCTTATACTTGGTTGCTTGGCATCCTAACAGATTGATCTGGAGCTATGCCTGCAGCTTTCCCAGCACACACGCACATTTCTGTTCTCTTATCTGCAGATTGCAATTATGTGTGCTCAACAGAATCAATTGATAGGTTTCTTGTGAAAGCATCCCTCAGCAACGACAATTTCAAGTTCTAGTTCACTTACATTCTATCAATGGCAAGACATTTGAGAAGCTAGTATTAGTTTCCACACTCCATTTTTGCACAGGAAGGAAATATTTAACTTCCTCCTCCAAGACAAACAAATATGCACTCACAGAGGTGGCAGGCACAGCGTCTACAAATTGGCATCACTGACACATAGCACGCTCTTCGGGGGTTTGAGCTGGGGAGGAGAGAGGTGACACTGAAACAGTGTCAAATCAGAAGAGCAGCTGTGTGTACGTGTACGTGCGTGTGTGTGTGTGTACGTGTGTGTGTGTACGTGTGTGTGTGTTTGGGAGGGGGTGTACATGACCCCATCTGTCACCAGCTGTCTTCTTATCTGTTTGTCTGTGAGTCAATCCATGTGTCTCTAACTTTGTACACATGTAAGTGTCTCAACATGTCTATGCAGTATGTTAAGCTCAGCGGGTCTGACAAAATACTTCTGTAGTCAGGTATTGACAAAATCATTCTGAGAACAATGCTAAACATTTCTTCACGGTCATGGAGACATTTTTTTTTTATTCAAGCAGCTGCTCACAAATCCATAATTGCAGGAAAAATAACTATTGTTGATATGTAGGAGTAGACTCCACTTTTTCACACCTTAACATATTTTAATGGTTGACCTGATACATATTTTACAACATATAATATATAATTCACATTTTGTATTTCCCACTTTGCATTGCTTTATTTTTCAGATTTTGTATTCATTATTGAGTTTTATTGAAAAAGCCAATAGAGTATCACAAGCTGTTGCACAAATAAAATTACATCTGATTTCATCGTTACAATGTTCTCCTGTGAGTATAGCCACGTAAAATGTGCAGAATTTTAAAGTGTTGTATTTAATTCAAAAGAAGTTTGAATCATCTTTTCTACTGAAGTTCTAAAAACAGCCATTTTGGGGTGACCTTTAAGTAACACTACTGGAAATAGAGACAATCATGCGATTACGATAAGGCAAGGTTAAGAAACATCCTAACAAATGCTGCAACAAACAAAGCAAAAAACATGAATAAAGAAATGTCAGCTTTTAATTTTTAGTTTGACACTGGCAGTGGTTCAATGTTTTACTCATGTTTGCTTAATATCTGAATGAACTTGAACCACATCTTTCCCTTTTCTTCTTTTTTTAGGTTCTATTTATTTCAGTATGAGTGTCTGAATGAGAAGTGAACTCTTGACCTTGAATTTTTAAATGATGATGCTGCCTTCCGATTTACAAATCATTTGTAGTTAATATTCATTTTTATGCAAAATTGAACACAGAGTAGCGACACAACCACTCTACAATAACAAAGTCAAATGTTTATTGTTTTCCTCTTCTAAAAAGAATGCCTAAATATTTTGGCTTTCATAAAAACTTTAGAATAAATACAATCACACATGGCAGGTCAGTATAGAGTGCGCATGTCCAGTTTCTGTATTTAATTTATCTTAGATGATGCATGCGTGAATACATAAGCAACACTTATGAACCTGGTGCTGTCTATGAACCATAGACTACTATCCAAATACCAACCCATGGATCCAGAACCAGATGTGGCTTCTTCATCTGTCTACCGTGGTTCTCTGTCACTTTGGAAAATATTGAGTATTTGAATGAGTATTTGAATTTAAATGATTTTTTTCACTTTTAAACTGTGATTGAAATTAGAAGATTGTGGTGCTCTTGTAACATCACGTTTTGGTTCGCTGCAAGTGGATAAATCCAGGTTTGCTTTGATTTCATGAAGATTCAAATAGATAGTGACTGTTTTATTTGATAGTAAGCTTCAACAAAGCTTCTTTTTTTTTAAGTGTTTTTGTTAAACAATGCTTTTGGTGACAAGTTGACGAACATATATTGTCCTAATTCAAATTACAAGATAAAATATTAAAAATAAAACAGTATTATCTGCGGTAGTTCATTTTTTTCATTCATGGATAACAGATTTCTCAAATGCAGTTATGAATGGAACATAATGCACTGAATCACGTTTTCTTTGCAGGAGGTCAAAAGAATGAGCTCAGTTTGAATGTTTTTGCCCTTAACTCAGTGTCATCCATTTGATGTGTAAGTTTGATTTGTAGTTGTTCTTAAAGTAGAATGCAACCTACAGAGCAAACAGAATTGGTTCCCTTCATCAACCATTTAAATTCTGGTATATCTGGAATCATATAGAAAAACATAAATATTGTTACAAAATGAATAATAAATTTCATTGAAAGGTGTCATTAAACTTCAATAAAATGTCATATAAAAGAAACAAAAGATTGGTTATGTATGTATGTGTCAGCTTTTCCCAAGAGGCAGACTACTCCTCACGAATGAACAATGGGCACTGCAGTGATTTTGGCCTATTTATCTTGCGGTTGGAGTGTTGCAAGGCAAGCTTTGGTGTCAATTTGGTTGATTCAGTTTAGTAATTATAAAGCTAATATTTAAAAACGGCTGCAGGCAACCTTGCTCTTTTGTGTTCTGACCAGCTTGACATTGCCTCCCTCAAAAGTCAATATTACACTGAACAGGAACCAGTGGGTTGATGTCACTTGACTAATGGAAAAGGTCATGGTTATTAAGACATGCAAACACACCATGTGGGTTGTTGTGACATTCAATGGTGGGATTGGAATTGATACAAAGCCAAATGTGGATTCCTAAATGCCAACATGTCTCAACCATGTCCTGCAAACGGCTGATTTGATTACTGAATTTAATTTTTTAAATCAACTGTACTCTGCTTGGAGCAAAATAAAAAAAATGCTTCTTTGAGCTCATTGTACACGGGATTCATATTCTTGAATCCTCAAAGCTGGGGTTAAGACTTATTATCAGGGCTAAAAAAAACCTCTGTATGTATTTCTCCTGCAGGGAAATACCAGTCGAGAAGTCTGCTATTGGCCAGATAATGTTATCCTTTGAAATCCCCCACACTTGTTTGTATACTCTTCATCCACTGCAGCTTCAGTGTTTTTTAATATCTAGTCGAAGGTGAACATATTTCAAGAGTGGTATAAGAAGATTACATACAGAATAAATACTCTACTTTTGTTGTATTTCACCATCACCTTTTATTGCACACATCACACCACTAATCATACCAATATAAGTAGTGAGATGACTCACATTTATTAATTTGCTAAAACAATAGTGCAACTGATAATTTGTCATTCTATTAATAAGAACATTTTTGAATTCAACACATAAGATTCAGCTTTATTTTTTTTCCCCCCACTGTCATTCTTCTTCTCAAGGACATCTCATATTTGGCGGGATATTTTTTTACTGATTAATTATATAATTTAAGCATTCTTTAAGCACACTTTAAGAAACCCAGAGCCATCAGTTGTAGGATGACCCCTCTGTAATTTCATTAACACTGTATGTAGAGTTTTCCTGAAGGAGAAGGTACTATGTACATATTTATCCTCATTTATGTGTTCTTTTCTTTGTGCTATGTGGAGCTGTCTTGTCATTGCTGTATTGCAATGAGTTGATCTGTTAACTAATTACAGTTCAAATAATAAAAGTGCCTATGTGAATCTTGTCCAATATCTAACAACAGATTTTTCACATACAGTAAGGCAGTATTCCCCGCCACTGGGCTACTGGTACGCATAACTAAATAAATAATAATAATAAATAATGTGTGTTTGTGTGTGAAGTTGAAAGGCACAGGAAGTTTTTTTTCTTTCGTTTATTGGGAAATAGTCCTCTAGTTGGTATGTGCAGCTACAATTATTTTTTTCCTCTCCTGGTGTTGATTTAACAATTCACCGTGAGCTATACAATAACACAGAGTGTGAGTAGCATTAAATTTATTCAGATTGAAAACATAACGGTATAAGGATTTGTATCCTTTGTTCAAACAACCCTGATAATTAGGCCTGTAACTCTGTGCACCAAGCTTATAATTGCAGAGGGAATGAGGCGGAATAGACAAAAGAAAGTAAATGAAAGACAAGATGAAAAAAAAATAATAATGAGGAAGAACTGGTTGAAAAGAGAGTTGGTCTCGAATTGAAAAGAGACCTAAATTTTCACCAAGCAGTATACTTCAAATCAGTATGTTATAGTTCATCAGTTCTAAACAAACCTATGTTTGATATTAAAAGTTTCAACAGTGAAAATAATATAATAACATAATTGGATTCAATGTTGTTCCCACAAATTAAACAACGTCAGTCCAGCTCTTGTTGTTTATAAAATCACACATAGTCACGTGCAGATGATGGAGAATCAGGATCAATTTGTTGGTCTTTCCTTCCTTGTGTCCTTGCTTCTTTTCTCTCTTCCAGCTTCACATTGTTTTCAATATATTAAAATCAAAGAAGTGCCAACATGGGCCTGCAGGAGCCTATCCCAGCAGTCATCAGGCAGTAGGCGGGGGACACCCTGAACCAGTTCCCAGCCAATAGCAGGGCACACAGAGACGAACAACCATCCGCTCTCTCACTCACACCTCGGGGCAATTTGGAATGCTCAATTGGCCTAGCAAGCATGTTTTTGGGATGTGGGAGGAAACCGGAGTGCCTGGAAAAAAACACGTGGGGACGGGGAGAACATGCAAACTCCACAGAGGGAAGGCCAGAGGTGCATTCGAACCTGCACCCTCCTAACTGTGCTAACCAGTGCACCACCGAGCCACCCTTCTCCCTTATAATAAATAAACAAACATACAAATGCATAAATAAATAAGTAGTTTGGATAAAATCTTTGAAAATGGGAACAGGTCAAATAATGAGACAGAAAAGCATTTTTAACGAAAAAAGTTGCATATAATTTAAAGACAATATGAGCAGAACTACTTAAGCTATTGCTCATTAACTCACGTGGCACCAAACCTGCTCTCTGTAAGATGTCAGGACAGGTTTGCAAATGAGGCAAGAAATGCATTCCCGCACTTCGAGCCCAAACACAAGGCATTAAAACATGTCTTTTGAGGGTTTTTTTTTTTTTTTTAAGAAAAAAAATATAACCACAAGACGGCTCATTGAAGAGAAACAAGTGCAGACCTCTCACTAATTACAATAACTACATTCGGGGGAAATGGCATAAGGGTTGATAGCGTATTTAATCATTTTGCTTTCATTTTTTTTTTTTTTTTACGCATTCATCCAATATGTCTATGTAAAACCGGTTCCTAGTGCAAAAAAGGTTGGAGGATCACTGACTTAGTGGAACGGAAACTATTCCATATGAATATGATTACCGCTGGCCTTTATAAGATTGGCACAGAGATTTTAATTTAGATCCATCAACAGCCTGTCTGATAAATTGGGTCATTCTTGTAAAGCAGGCCTTCTTGCTCGAAGAGGATTCACCCTAAGGAGGAATATGCACAGCTGCTGCTCAGATGAGAGCAAAGGCTTAGGAGCACTGAGAAAGGTACGTGTATTGTGGACATTCATGGTAGTGTTTGTTAATAAAGTGTCATTCCCAAGTTGAGTGAAAAATTCCCCAAAATGTACAATTCTTGTGAACAATCGCTTCTCTTTGTTTGTCCAAAAGATAAAATCTCAAGGATATAAATTACAATTGGGTCTTATTTAACTGGCGTCACAATTGACATGTTGGCTTCCTGTTTTGACAATGTGGTTAAAATCAAATACGATGCAAGTTTGTGTTAATCACGAGTGGATCCTGTGGATCAAATAAAGGCCTCTCCGAAACAGACGCTTCCCTCTTTCCCCTTAGGAAAAATACAACAGGTGCTAGTTGCAATCAACCTTTCAAAAGCCAAATTTTCACAAGGCACATTTGTTAATTGATTTGTTAAGTGTTAATGAAAATGTGTGGTTTAGAGCATAAAAGCATAGCAGCCGAATAAGTGCTGTTAATTGCATGACATCATAGTAGGACAACATATAACTTTCCAGTCAATTCAGGTCAGGAGTAAACAGTGACCACAAAAGCCTCAACATTTTTTAAACCTTTTTTATTGGTATCATTTTCACCCAATCTGTTGCATCTCCACTTTGCACATCGTTCTTTAGTTGCAGACTTAAATTTAATATGTACATCCTCACTTGCCAATCATAGCTCTCAGATGCTGCAGATGTTATCTGCTTTGCAAATGTGACTACAAAAATGTTTGCAAGGATGATAGATTAATTAATAGTCAAAAATAGTTTTAAAATGACTTATCTTTATCTCATTTCTGGATGTCACAAAAAACACTGCCTACCAAGTGTAAATGTTTTAGATCCACTGTAGCTTCCTTTCATCTACCATGACTAATAGCTGTGTTAGTGACTGTGTTAATTGTGTTAACAGAAATGAATACTGTATATAATGTCTGTATTTTAAATATTGACTACTGTTTTTGTAGTAATGTTCAATTGTCTGAATAATTCTGTTGATGGGGACCCCACCTTTGTAGTCGAGCTATCAATAGGGACAGGGGAAGCACGTAGTTCTCCTGAAGAAACAGATGGTCTCGACTCTAAAAGGAGGATCACAGGGAGGATGGAGGTCAGGAACCAGCTTGGGAGGGAGTGAAGGGGAGAGTTGGTGGAACAAAATCTGCAACGAATGATCAGAGTGACTTGATGTCAGAAAAGGTTAGAAATGAGGATTGTTATTTGGAGAAGAAAAGGCATGCTCAAGGAACAAGTATTGCAGGCAAAATGAAAGAGAATGGGGAAATTGAGGTCTAATGGCAGAAATAAAAGTATCTATCTATCTATCTATCTATCTATCTATCTATCTATCTATCTATCTATCTATCTATCTATCTATCTATCTATCTATCTATCTATCTATCTATCTATCTATCTATCTATCTATCTATCTATCTATGTTAATGAAAGTTAATGAGAGTTAATAAGAGTTAATGAATCACACATGTACAGTAGTTAGAACCATGCAGCTTTCAAAATTACCTGCTATCTTAATGCATAATAATAAAATAAAAAACATAATAATAATGCCATTTAAATGATTTCTTTATTTAAATTTAAAATGACCACTATTAGAGCATCTTTCGGCATCAATACATGTCTTCTTCATTTGTGCCTGCATGACTATATTAGACTGCCTACTTGTGGCCAAGGTGGTGACACCACAAGGAGCAGCACAAATATTTTAATTGCTGCATTAAATATTATATAAAGTTGCATCCTTTACATTCTGATTAAGTAATCTAATTAATATAGCTGGAAGATTATTTGAGATATGACTGTTTTATGTTGCAAGGTCGATCACGGAATGAATTAAACTCAACTCGAGGTAGCACTCTACCTATAAAGTTCTTTAAATTGTGTGTGTGTGTGTGTGTGTGTGTGTGCGTGTGTGTGTGTGTGTGTGTGTGTGTGTGTGTGTGTGCAATGTATGTAAATTGTTGCAAAAGTAAATTGTTGGGCTCTGTAAATTATAATTACCCCTCAACAATGTATGTGCAGTACATTTCCTACTTTTTTTTTTTTTTTTTTTTTTTTACCAAGCAAAAGACTTCATGTTGATCTTTTGACAGTGCCCTTAACCGCTTTGTTCATTTCAGCATGTGAAAAATAATCATTTTGGAAATATTAGGTTTTCATAAGGTCAGAAAAAATACAAACAACATTTATAGTTATTAGAATTAATGCAGCACGCAGCAGTGGACTCTGTGGGACCCCAAACAACGAGGCAATAAAGTAAATGTCAACCAAACACAGCATCAACGGTTTATTCATACACTGTTAAAGGTTACTTTTTGCCCATCACAATGATTTGGTCACCATCCCAACCTCTATGAGTGTTCTTGATAGTTCACGCGCCAAAGAACACAATACAGTAGGCCTCAGTCATCATTTCCCCCAAAGAAAGATCATGAAAACAGTCTTTGATTCACATGGCATTCTCCAGCAGCTGGATTGGACATGTTGATGCTCTTACTCTTATTATCCCGTCAAAGTCAGTGCAGTATTGATCGATATACAAATTACCCCATCAATGAAAATTTGAACTCAAATTGAATTAGAAAAGTCAGGCTGTCCAATTAACAATTGGAAGATGGAGGATACTATCCAAACTTGGTAGTGTTGTTAGTGTGAGTTGTGGAAAAGAAATAAATTAAAAAGAAATAATAAATAATGATAATAAATAATCCAGAAGGGTTGTAGCCTTGGACGCAAGAGATCGTTGTACTGAAGAGGTGGCTGAGCCAAGATGCCTATGAATCACAGCTCACCTTCTTGTGTATATGTATATATATATATATATGGACAGAAAGAGAGAGAGAGAGAGAGAGAGAGAGAGAGAGAGAGAGATTGTACGTTTTATAAGATGTGAAATGGATGCCTTAGTTTAATAAAAAATGGGGACTAACAGAAAAAATGCTTGTCTGTTTATTTTTATAATTTCAATTACTAGGTTATAGATACAAATACCATTCAATCAGCCAACAGGTACCTGGAACCTGGAAGGAAGAAACTTATTGATGATCATTAATACATTCATCCATCCATCTTATATACCATTTTACCTAAATATCTCGGTTAATAATTATTTTTTTTTACTAGTAGACAGTGTAATATGCTCAAATCAATTGTTTGAGCTAATGATATCAAAGTAGAAGGATTTTTAGGTAAACAGACAAAGAAAATGCCTCTAACTGGATGGCTGTCGGCTACATCATATTTTTGTGTATACTGCTGAGGCCTACATTCACATTTTCAGCAACCGTCACTTTTTTTTGTCCCTTTTTCACTTTCCCTTCCCCTCTCTGTCGCTCTAATCATGGCCTTAGGGCTACGTGACTGAACGGTCGAGGTTAACACTCCCCTGAAGAAAGGAACAATTTTTAAATGAGGCAGAGGTGACGATGAGCGGGTGAAACAAGCAGATGAAGGAGATGAGGAAGCCAAATGTACAGAGGGAGCGTTTTTAAAGGAGACAGAGTGAGAGGAAGAGGAGAGGGAGAGGTGACCTCGAAGTTAAAATTTAATTCAGATCTTTTGTCTCACATTAGATTTCTTTGTGTATTTTGTGTAATAGGCGACTATTCATTTGTGAAGATGTCTAAAATCCTACAGTCAAAATTATTTGGCTACTATCAAATACATTTCGCACCATCCATTTTCTATATTACACCTCATCATGATCGCAGGTGAGTTGGAGCTTATCCCAGCTGTTTTGGGGCAAAAGGAAGAGTACTCCCTAAACTGGTTAAATCATTCATAATGATTTTTTCTTAAATATTTTGAATCTCTGGAGGTTAACTAACAACATTGGAAAGCGAAGAGAAAGGGGCAACACATACTACATTTAAGTCATATTTATTGATTTTCATCTAAATCACAGTCATGGTTGGATGAGATGTTCCATACTTTGGTACAATTGCATATTCTGAGTTATTAGCAAATCCTTGCTCCAAAGATGTAAGCAAAATAGTCTGCTAATGACACAACCAACATGCAGATCCAAGTGAGTGTAGTACGTTCCCAAATATTGGAAAGATTTATTTGTTTTTTTAACTCTTTTCTTTGTTTCTCCAAAGAAGACAAAGGTTTAGGGTGAAGAGCAAGGAATGGGTTTGGGTCTTAACACCACGCTTGATCTTGGAATGTGGATAGAAGTGTGTGTGCACTTGTGGCAGTGCTAACCTCTATTCAACCAGACTGCCCATTTTGTCAAACTGATAAAATGCATGAAGTAAGAAAATAATATTAGGATCTTAAATCTGTGATGATTACACTGACCACTATTAGGGACACTTGGAGAAATCAATGATTAATTATTAAGGGCTGAATAAGCAGTTTTTGATGATGACAACTTTATACTCCTAATAACCAAGCTCCAAGTAGTATATTTTTGCACATTTGCTGATTGTGCTCTTGAAGTGGATGGTATGAAATTGTGAAGATGTACCTGATCTTGTTGCTTCCAAAGTTGTTTCATTCACTGAAAAAACATGACCGCTCCACCTTATTGTACATTGAAAAACAAACAAGACATAAGCAAAAAATAATGGTTACTGATAGAAGTACGCAATTGCTTGAGCAAGCATCGTCATTTAGATTCATTTAGTTAGCTATGCTTTTTTGCCCTCTTCCAAAATGTGGAGAGATCCAAGGTCAGAGGCCAAAACTTGTTTTTGTGCACCCAGCACACAGAGTGAGACAATAGATTTTGCCCTCTGGGCTTTAATTTCTTTGCCCTACTAAGCTCTTTGATATCTCTACCCCCACCCCAGCACTGACCTTGTTCTCTACATCCTCAACATCTTCCCCTATTTCCGAATATCTGCCCTCAAGATACATACATGTAGTCTAAATGTATAAACATTTTAATTTCATGGCAATGAATGCGGAAGTTGTGGCATTGTACTTGTAGCAACAGTTTTTAGGAAGATTAATCTGATTCCTGCAATGTCTTTTGGGCCATTTTCTTTAAAATGGAATTGATGATTTACACAATGCTAAAACATGTGGTGAGAATTAAAGGAACGCTATCTCAGTCACAGCCAGGGTGTTTGAACAGAGTTTGGCAGGAAGTAGCAGAGCTTTCTGCATGTGAGACAGACACCAACCAACGTGTTTAATTTTAATGCTGACATTAACACATCGATAACGCAGAAGAACATGGTCAGCTAAAGACAAGGAAGGCAATAAAAAAAAAATTAAACTTTAAAAGGTGCCTATTCTGGCAAATCCCAAATGAACATACTGACATCCTCAATTCACTGAAAAGGTCTACAGGACAAAGCACTGTCAATCATGCTGCTCATTTGTCAATTGCATTGTTATTTCAAATTGCTGCCAAACTATACAACAGACTGCCTAATCACATGACAACAAGAAGGCATTGTGCTGTATTATGACTTTGAAGAAGGGTAGAGGCATCTTGCAATCAAAAGTATGCCAGTCAAGAGACAGTTATGCAAGATATGTATGTGTAGGACACAGATGTGACCAGCCATGAAGTCATATGCAGTCAAGACTTCACACTTGACCGTTCGAGGATCTTAATGGGAAAACAGAATGTGGAGAAAACTGAATATCATTTAACTTCTGAAACACAATAAGTGCTGTAAAAATTATTCTTACCATAAAGTCAATCCCCAGTCACTGACTTAATGTGTTTAATGGTTAATTTTAAAATGTACAGAATACTCATGCTGTGTGCATCGTGGCAAAACTAAAAGCGTACAGTTAATTCAGATTAAAAATATGTATATACCTCACTTACTGATATTTGCAGGGCCCATTTTCATTTATCGTGGTACAACAGCTTATTATGAATGAAAGAATATGCATTATCTTTTATATATTGTTAGAGGCAGGTGGCTACAGTAAAAAAGCAAATCCAGAAAGAAAGCCGTATGTGTTTGGAGCTGCAATTAGCCAGAAGGTGAGAGAGGAAAACAACAAACAGGCAGGGAAACCCTATGAGATACAGATAAAAGAAACAAAAAGAACAGAAACAGATGAAGTCAATACACTCTGAATTTAGTTGTACAGTGTGGGTGCCCCCGCGACCCGACCCCGAATAAGCGGAAGAAGATGGATGGATGGATGGATGGATGGATGGATGGATGGACGGACGGACGGATGGATGGATGGATGGATGGATGGATGGATGGATGGATGGAGGGAGGGATGGATGGATGGATGGATGGATGGATGGATGGATGGATGGATGGATGGATGGATGGATGGATGGATGGATGGATGGATGGATGGATGGATGGGTGCTCATAACCATGTAGGTTACTTGGAATCAGTTGCTGGGGTTTACAAAATAATGTTTGATGCCTTAAACAATTATTAAGACATAATATATGAGCAAATAGCTTTAAGACCAGGAAATGGTCATGTGTGGTAGAGTTGTCTGACACATTGCTTGAAAAACAGACATCTGTCCGCCAATCAGATGATAGGACGTCACAGGCACACCCAGGCTGCCTTTTAAAACTACCTCATGTTATTGAAAAACACCCAAAAAGGGAAGAGCAAAGTCGTCTAGGTGTGGGATTGGTACATTGGAAAAGTGATTATAGTCGACGTTCTGGAAATACCATGGACTTTTTGAGGAAAGACTCAAAAGGCTTTATGGTTATGAGACTGCTTCTGTGATTGCTTTTTTTTTTTAGAAGTCATGGCTCTTAGCGCCCTTTTCTTCAAACTCAATGCCACCTCTGCAGGACTTGAAATTTCCGTTCAATAAAAAAACTTGACTAAATAATGCCTTCTTTCTTATTTTTTTAGCAAACAGGAAGACTTATCTCACATCGTGTGTCACCAGCAGCATACCTTGCAATCACAGGCTTAGGTCAGTCAACCCATTCAAATTGAGGAAAAAGTATGGCGCTGCATTTATGTCTTTTAGTTGTGTATCCTCCAATTGATTTCCTATCATAAAAGTAAAATGGTGAACAGTTCTTGCTGAGAGAGGCATGTCTTATACTCATCAAAAGTCCATATGCCACATCAAGCATGGATGATGCATACTTGCCATTTGTCAACGGCTCTCCATTCCTTACTGCTTGCTGCTCTAGAACCACCAAAACTAGCCAAATTACAGTCACTTTATTGAATCCATACATAGTGTTGCTGTTGACTCGCTTATACTCTGCACAGTAGTTCTTGGCATGCCTCCTTTCCTGTTCTGCCCTGCTGAATATTTGGATTCAAGTTGCATGGTGTGTGTCAAAATGCCAGTTTATATTAGACCATTTCATCAAGGAAATTTGATCATTGCATATTAGACACACTGCAGAACCCGCTCTACTCCACAAAGGCTAATTATTTTGTCCTCTCTTAAAAAAAGAGGGCATTGTATTGACCTCACAACAAGCCAAGTCATCATGCAATGAAAATAGCATTTTGGTGTCAGACCTTTCTGTACCAGGAAGGATAGCTGGCATTGCATACATTAAATGGAATGCATGGAATGAATGGATGGAATCCTTTATATTACAAATACTACTATAATGCTGATATCTATGATACTTTACTTTAAAATGTCTGCAGAATTGTTCATCATTTATGGTGTTGAGAAATGCAAGCTAAGATTTATTTGCAGGCTAGATATACATATCAAATCAGTCTCATCTGACTCGTGGACTATATGTTCTTGACCACCGGTAGAAGTTTATTCTCACTCTCACAGTGTTGGAGCTAATTTAGTTTCCTTGGCTTAAATTCTTATTTTTGTTTAAGATTTGCTGGCCTTGGGCCATGGACTTTTTTTGACAAAGCCTTTGGTCACCTGGTTAGTCACCTGATCAGTCACCTGATCAGGTAAATTTGGTTGCTCCCACTTAGTAGTCAGTCTCAACCAGTCTCAGTTAGACAAAGAAAGAAGATAGCAGTGATATAGTTTTTTAACGCTCAAAGGCCGCTTCAAACTATTTCAATCCTGCTCCAAGCTTGTATTTTTTTGGAACTTTAACACTTTGAACTTAGAAAACAATCTTTAGTTTACTTCTTGGAACCCTTTATGTTGAAACCTTAGTTGGATTACAAACAATTTGGATTTGCACTTGTGTGCCACCTGCTTGCCTGCCTACAATTCCCCCTTCCCTTGCCTGGCCTACCACCCTTGCCTGCCTGTCATTGCCTCTCTCTCCCTCTGCCTGCATGCCTCCATTTTGGACATTCTACTTCCACCTTCAAAAAGGTATGCGCAACAGCTGACACAGTGTTTTAAGATGTGCATGTGACAAGAACTATACAACATCTAACCTTTGAAATTTAAACTGAACTGAAACTGACACTCACACACAGGCTCAATGACAGGTAGGTATTTTATAATTTTCAATGCTAAAAAAAAAGAATATAAGCGTACACATTTATCCCCAAAATGTTATCTTGAAAAATATTAATGGAACATAGTTATTCACATTTATATTATGATACAGAAGATCAATAAGGTCAAGCAGGAGAGGCAGAGCCTCACTGTCTCTTCCCATGGATGTGAAGCTAGAGGGAAAAAAACCCTACCGTAATTTCTGGACTATAAGCCGCTACTTTTTGCTCAAGTTTTGAAATCTTGTCGTCCGATGCAGCCTATCTATGGATTTTTGTGTGATTTTTGTGATGACTTATGACTTATACACTCATAAAATGGCTGTGGACCTTTGTTGTGCGGCACCGCTTTGCTGGGCGGAGGGATGTTACACGGTCACTGGGGAGAAAAGTGGTGTGTTGATCACATGTCCATCCGCCAGCTAAATAGTGGCGTATAAGTGACACAAAGAAGAGACAGAATGAGAGCAAGACGGACATTACTGAAGAAAGGAAGTTTTTATACACAAACCCTCAATATGGGAGACAAACGAAATGCCTATGAAGCCGCTTTTAAGTTAAAGGGAGTCGATTTGGCTCTTAACATGCCCTGTAGAGGTTTCTTCCGGTCACTGGGGGCACTGGCCTAATGTTGATGACATCTTGTGTTGTCACCCTTTTCTTTTTTTATTTCCTGGTCACGTCTACTCTGGAGCTATACGTGTAGCTCGCTAGTTTAATGTAACTTAGCCCAGCTTTGTGCATGAATAAAATTAGCATGAACAGACCCTCATCATGGAAAATGCTAGAAGAAATGCATAAGAGCGACAACAAAAGAGAGACTGAGAAAGTGTGTGGCGAAGTATATCTGATGCTATTCCAATCGGACACTGAGGAGGAAGACTTTGATGGGTTCAGTGCACAGGAGGAAGATGAAGATGGCTCTCAGTGACTTTTACTGGTATGTTTTTTTAACCAGCCTTGTTAGTGCTGCGCTACCGTGTTGCCGCTTTGTTACCGCCGTGTCTCAGTGACTTTTACCGGTATGTTTTTTTTATCCAGCCCTATTGGTGCTGTGTTACTTCCATGTTGCTGCGGTATTACTGCTGCGTCACAGGCAGTGTTTGGAAAGGAATGTTAAGGTATGTTATTAAAACTTTAAAAAGGCTTTCTGTGTATTGTCTTTCTTTGTAAATAACTCGCATGCACATACGGCTTTTAGTACAGTGCGGCTTATTTATGAAAAAGACAAAAAATTCACCTCATTTTTGCTCGTGAGGCTTATAGTCTAGAAATTACGGTGGTAATAATAATGGGGGACCTGAAGAAGATTGTCAACAGCTGTCAACATAGTTTACAGAGAAAGTAGTGGACCAAGTGAAACTTTGGAAGTTGAAGCTTTGCACTCTCACTATTGATACAGAGGGTGTTGTTCTCTTTGATTTTCAAGGGTCCATGATACCCTCCTTGATCTTTACTGTGTCCAAGTTCAGGTGGTTTCAAACCATTGCCTTAGAGCAGGGAACTGAGAACAAATAGTCAATAAATTATTCAAATGGTCAGAAATGTATTTGGTGGTTGAAATTAGAGTGGTTAGCATTGCACTGTTCACACCAAAGTGGCTCTTGCGCCCTTTACATGTGGCTAGCAAGATAATCTGAGATATTTTGTTTACCAGTTTTGTAGCTGCTGAAGATTTGAATCTATTTTGTTGCAGAATGTTTAACAACAAATCACACTTTGAAAGTCATTTGACCGTGGAGCATGATTGTGTGTATTACAACAAAGGATTTATAATAATAACCTGGTTTAAATAAAAACAAAAGATAAAAAGGAGGTGAAGCCTTACTATAAAACTATAAAACAGAGCTTAACTAATTAAAGTTTAGACCAAATAACAGTACAAACACAATTAACATGATTTTAAAAAACAAAAAAAAAATGAAACTCCACTGAGGCATACGTCATTGTTGTAGTAGTACATCAATTACATTTCAGTGCCTCACTGAGCACCATTGTGTTAGATTTAAAACGTCCCACAGGAATTTCCTTGAGCCAGATAAACTATTACAGATAAGAGACGTAAATACAATGCTCCTTTTAGATCTGAGAAGACCACGAGTGTACCATTAAAGATAACTATGAGCGTGGCACAATGCACGCATAAAGACTCCCTACTTCTCTAACCTTCTTATAATTTGTCACATGCTGAGCAATTCAAAAAACTCACCATCTTGGATTTGCACTGTAATTAAAACCACTCACATACAGAGCATAAAAGTATGCAGTACTGTAGTGATCATATTCTTTTATGATGTGAATTCCTCAGCACAGCAGTGCACAGCAGTACATTTGTAAATCATTTCAATGCTAACAAGTCACCAGTGGCTTATCTAATGGGTTTTAGATTTATTCGAGGACATGGCACATGCTTGGAGGTAGAATGTGTGTGTCAGTCTATCCCAAGGAAGTAGGATCCAATTAAATTTTTCATGAGATTAAACCCAGTACGTTTTCAAGCTACCAACATAATCAATGAATAATTAGACCCTTAATCCCTTTACATACTGAGTAAAATGAATCACGGAAATAATGATTAATTCTAGTTCCGCCATACTTATGTGTCACTTGGGTACATTGTTGAGTGGGTTTTGTTTTCATCACTTCTGACACACATTGCATTGTAATGTCACATGAAAGTCTCAGTGAGAAAAGGTGCAAGTTCGTCAACTGCCAGTGGGGTGTTTTGTAAGCACCACCTCCTCCCATGTCTTCAAAGCTTCAGGGGGGCACCCATATACTCAGTTTGTTCATCATTACTGAGAGAGATAAGACAGTCTCGTCGTAGTTTGAACTCTTTAAGACTCTTTGAAACTCTTTGTTAGCTTTTTTTTTGTGATATGTGTTCACAAAATCAGCTTATTTCACCAAAGAATAAAATTGACCTTTTCATATACTTAACTCCCTCAAAATGATGTCTAATAAAAGGCAGTACTTGAATAATTGACACAAAGTTCCAGCAATTTCAATTTCGGCTGAAATGGTTTTCCTTCGCAGGGTGTCTGGGCTCTTAGAAATAAAGTGAGAAACACGGTCACCCGAGAGGGGCTCAGAGTCAAGCCCCTGCTACTCCGTATTGAGACGAGCTAGATGAGGTGGCTCAAGCATCTTGTTAGGATACCACCTGGAAGCCTTCCTGGTGAGGTGTTCCTCCAGGCATGTCCTAACGGCAGGAGGTCCGGGGGGCGACTCAGTACACTCTGGAGAGACTATGTCTCCCGGCAAGCCTGGGAAGATCCTGGGGTTCTTTTTTCCTGCTGAAGCTGCCGGCCCGCGGCTCGACCTTGTAAAGCCGATGGATAACGGATACATGGATGGATGGATAGATGGATGAAAGTATGATCTTGTAGTTAAATGTTTAACAGACAAATAAATCATAGAACGCAAACATGTTATTATAGTCAGAGATACCTGTAAAGGATTGTTGAAGGCTGTTAGTATATAGTAGTATAATTTATAAATATGACCTGAAAGTGGAAATGGTGATTCACTCAATTTGCTGCAATAATTTAATTAATTTTAGTTGTCATCAGGTCATAAATCGATAATGAAGTATTTCTGATGATGTTTATCAATAGTTTTAAGATATTTGCATTTCACTAGAAACATTGCATTTTTTTTTTTTTTTTGTGGTGTTGGGGGCGGCAACCAAAATGTAGTTGAGCTAGCAGGCTTCTGTGCTTCTGGCAGTGCAACAATTGCTCATGCTTTTTTCCCCACTGTCTGCAAGCATTATGGCATCTGGAGTTTCATGCTTGGATATTCAGAACCTGTCTTGATTTAAGTATTCCCCCACCCACCACACCTAGATTATTCTCATACTGACCTATGATGTTTCACACTCATGAAACCATGGCCACAGCTTTTCTTCATATAATTGCTCTGGCCTAGTTAGATTTATCCCACCCAGTGTGAAAAGTAATGCACAAGCTTAATGCATTCATGTTACTGTTATTTCTTTATGCTATTTTAAGAATGTGCTTGGCCATGCTGTGTACACCTCTGATCTAAGGTATTGGCTTGTGTGGCCTTATCTATACTAAAACATCTTTTGAAAATCTGTGCCAAGTCTCAGCAAGTGAGCAGTTGGACTGCTCCAAAACTCAGCGAGAAAGAAATCTGTCAGTCCCAATTGCCAGACTCTGACTGATTGTGTTGGTGTCAGTGGTCACTGTCATTGTCCTGTCGCAGCGACATAGCAGATGGACAGAATCTCCCCCGGGGAGAGCAGACTAGGGCTTGTACAAGAGGCAGCGAGAAGAAAAAATAAAGAGATAACTGTGAGGTTAAAAAAAAAAAGTTGAAATGATTGTATTTTGGGATTTTAAGAACAGAGAGAAGTTTAGATCTATTGTAAGTACAGAAGAAGCAGGTAAGAAGAACAATGATTAATAATCGACCAGAGGGGCCTTGGCGCAATATCAAAACAGTTGGAAACTTAGCAGAATGTACAATACAGTTTTTGTGGAAAAGTTGGGGTTTGATAGAGGTCATCTGTCACAAGAAAGTGGAATGATTGACAAATCTGTGGATTGTGGTAGAATTTGATCCTGTTCTTTTATGTCTACGGATGACTGGATACATTTGGAGACAGTAGGGCAATACTCCATTTAGTCAGTGACGGTAATGAACCAGCCAATGTCAGCCAATGTTTATTCTTTGTAGTGATCCTGTTTTTTCTCTGTCCGGCGGCCTTCTGACCTCTCCTTGCAGTCTTGTCTGGAAAATGTAAATTGTGTCAGTCATTGAGAACAAAATATTCCTCCAAACTAATTATTCAGTATAACTCTTCCAGTTTAATTTACTGCCATCAAGCTGTCACTTCGATAATAGTACACTTCAAATAAATAGTTTCCTAACGTGTATTTATTGAACTATATATAATCACATAAACTAGCGCTTGTTTTTTTATGACTTGCTATTACATGATGACAATTTACACTTTCTTCAGCTTTAAATGTTGAAATCAAATACAGATTATCATTAACTGTAACAAACGTTTTTTTGTAGAAATGATTTAAAAAGCTCTCAAACATCACAAGAGCTTACAGACGCTGCCGAGTTAATAGTTATAGAATCTACTCAAACATATGTGGCAAACAACTGATTTTGTATTTATTCCACAAATAATTGACTAGTCCCATATGCACTGCAATTACCATCTCTCGGGACATATGTTCTTCACATAAAGCCATCCATCCATTTTCCGAACGATCATAATTTATTCTTTCCAGCTGCTTCCCACCTATTTCATTTGTGACAATTGCCACCGAATACAATATGCTTAAAGCTGCTTGAACCTCCCTTGTCACACAAGTCATTATTATTATTATTATTATTATTATTATTATTATTATTATTATTATTTAGGAAAACTGTTCACTAATTCGCTGGGAACAACGAACTTAAATGGAATTAAAATGACTATTGATGGATATTTCAGCAATATTGTCATATATACTCAGTAATAATACAACATTGTCTTTAAACCAAGGTTGTTCCATATAAAATGGATCTGCTCATCAAAGACATCTAGTTGGAGTGTCTGCAATTCATTTCATCTCCGTGTACAATTTCTACAGTTTGGTAAAGTTACAATTTGGGAAATATTAGATCCTGCACTGAATATCATGTCCGGCATACTTCAGTTCCCTCTCATCCAGTATGGTAATAGATTGCTCAATGTGCGTAGTACTGTTTGGTATGCTGGATGTCTGTAATCTCCCAGCATGGGTGAACGTTCCTCCAAATGGTTGTCAGATAATCATATTCAGTAGCAGCAGAGAACAGTGAAATGATTCCAAGTGTACAGATACAGTATGTGTTAGGCCAGAGCAAGCGAATGTTTGTTGCTTTTATGTGAAGATGGTAATTACATTCCTGAGCAGCTCAGATGAAGACATTTTTTTATTCTCGGGTCCTTTAAAATATTGTAAGTGGAGCGGAACAAATTGTTCTCAGCATGCAACTTAGAACGGACACACCTTATTCAACAGCATAGTCAAAGAAGACGACCGTGACCAGTGACAAAGTTATGATGTAAATATATGAGACAAGATTTAGTATTCCAAAGTAGCAAGCAAGGTATGAGGACAATATTAAATTGTGCTATAAAACGGCTATTTTGGTTTTTACCTGCAGCACAGTTTTAAGACAAATCTGATATGTCCTTTTATTCATCTGTCTGTCTGTCTGTCTGTCTGTCTGTCTGTCTGTCTGTCTGTCTGTCTGTCCATCCGTCCATCCATCCATTTATCCCGTTGCACTTCTCGGAGTGTGTTTTTATAGTTTTATTATTTGTTTTATTAATTACATTATCCAATGACCCATCCATCCATCTGTACCGCTTATCCCCAGGGGAGTCGCGGGCGTGCTGGAGCCTATCCCAGTCGTCATCAGGCAGTAGGCGGGGGACACCCTGAACTGGTCGCCAGCCAATCGCAAAGCACTGGTTAAATTATTCATTTCTTTTTAGATTGCATTATTTGTTTTTTCCTGAAGGGAAACGTAATCATATAAAGATCCATTTCCACTGTGCTTGCATTTATAAATTATAGATTGATGGAAAAAAAAAGGATCACAGATCAAAATCTGTGTCATAGGGATACACAAACAATGAACCACAGAAATGTGAAAACGTCAATCATTTATCATACGCTATTCAGATATTTATCTTGGGGGTGGACAATACCATGAGATGACAATGACAGCTCCTGTGTGTCATCTAAAATGTTTTCAGTTTATATTCACTTTTATAAGAAAAAAGCATAACGAAGAAACAGATATACGCACAAACACTGTCAGCTTTAATCATTGAGAGGATTCATCTATCCTGCACCGGCATCAACACATTAGACCCGGAGGGTCACCAACAGATCCCTAACATTGAAATTGATTTGTTTTGCATTGATTGTTCTCCACACTAACTGTATATCACTTGTATGTTATTTGCTAATATCAATTTTTTTCTCACATTTCTCCACATTTGATTTTGGAAAACTGGCTTCCCCAGAAAATATGGCAATTTTTGTTTAGAAAAACTGAACAAAAATGAATCGTACATTTAAAAGAAATTATGAGAAAACTTTCTGCAAAAGCTTCACCTTTCCCTTTTCTTTTCTCCCCTTGTCCTCCATACTTGCCTTCTATTATCCTTCTATTCTAATAATTCTAATTAAGTTCAGACAACTAAACATGCCAGCTCTAAAAGCAGCAGATAGATATGAGGAAATTGGTTAATTTGCACGATAATAAATGCAGGTTTAAGCCCATATAAAGCCTATTAACATTTGAATGATACAAGGGCTTTATCTCGAAAGTGGGTGCTTATCCAAGGAGGTTTCTGAATGGATGTGCAGAGAACCACAGTCATGTCTGCCTTTCTGCATCCCTCATTACATTTCCATCCAACTTTATTGCAAATGTCAATGGAATCTCATGAAAATCATGAAGGACAATTTGAGCTTGTGCCTAATTTAATGTGTGGGAATGATTGTGTTGGCAATAGGAAAGGAGATATGGCTAAATCTGTGAATGATGATGAAATACAGAAAGAAATGTCATGATATATGCACGCCTCTTTTACAACCATTACATTTAATTTATTTTATCGATGAAAATTTCAAACACAAGGGAAGAAAATGGACTTGAGCAGCAGTTGTCCTTATATATCATTAAGCCATCCTACCAGGAAGAATTAAGTAGCAGATTTGGAGCCTATACCAGCTGTCTTGGTAGGCGGGGTACACACTTAACTGGTTGCCAGCCAGTTTCACAGCACTTATCGAGACGAACAACCAGCCACATGGACAATAATCGATGCCACACTGCCTGCAAGTCACAAGCGATTCCCCCCGACACCATCAGCAACTGGAAAAAATCCAAATAATAAAAAACATATTTAAAAAAACACCTGCAAATATGCAGGGGATGTGTGCGTAATTTTGAGTTGCCGTATCAGCATTCACCACTAGATGGCAGACATGGCTTCGTTGTCAAATAGTACCTCTAAAAATATTAACATTTTGGGTTATTTGAATTATGAAATATTTTATGGTTATATTGTTTTTGGCTTGTTTCAAACCCTTTGTTGTTGGGTAAGGATAGTGGATATTTTTGACTTAGAAAAATGCATGATCAGAAATCAAATCTCATTTCCTTATCTGTTTAGCAAGTGTGTGGTGCTATGTGGCCCCCAATTAACACTGATGAAATAAGATAGCCTCCTACCACATTTAAGTTGCCTTTCCCTGATCTAAAACATGACAACGCTAAACATTCTTCACCCACTTGGCGGTGGGAACGCAGTTTACTTCGTGAACCGTCATTAGCATAACAATACTGAGAAGACAGCTGAATTTATTTGGTTGAAGGTATTTTAATTACCAGTTGGAAAGTTGGCTGGCTGAGCATAAACTCCTTTGAGTTTTTTTCCCCTTTATTTTCCTCTGGCTTACGTTGCTACACACATACACACACATAGGTGTACAGCCCATTGCACGGGGGCCACTGGAGCCACAGTCTCGACAAACAATGTCCCATTCAGCTCTTTATGAATAATTAGGGGATGAGTGTTGGGAGAGGCGGACACTTGTTTATTCAGTTAGAATAGCTTTAGCGATGGCTGTCTGCAAGTGATACAGAGATGTCAGAGGAGCTTATGGGCTTTTGTGACATTATTTAAAACGAACACTGACAAAAGAAGTGTACACATGGGAAAATCCTCAGTCAGTGTGCTGTGGCATCCCAAAACATTACTAAATGATAAATGAAGTTCTCAATATGAGAATTGTCAGGAAGTGGAACACAAATTAATTATGCATCCTGACAGTCTGTAACTTTACATCACGGTCCTGTTGGACTACCTTTTAAGTATGTAGTGTAGTGATCGCTGTCTCATGAAAGTCTTTTACCCCCCTCCCCCCGAAACAGCAAAACACTGTTTCACAGTGTAGTATATTTTTCAAAAACAGTTGTATGATTTAGCTCCAGGAATGCAAGGTGAATCAATCACTTTTTTCACTGTCATCGCTGCAGTGTTGGCTACAGTACACATCCAGGAGTGGGGCATTAAGTCAATGTGCAGAGTGGTGGAGAGGGGGAAGCGGGGGAGTCACTCTTTACTCTTTGTTCATGCAATCAGTCACTTATTGTCACCTAATTGTGGAAATATGGGTTACCAACCAAAAATACATTGATATATTTAAAAATGCATTTAATTATGATGCAGTGATAATAGATATTCCTAGTTGGTATCTTTTCCTGAAGTAAATAATCTTGTTGGCCTTGTTCATGTTGAAGAGGAGATGCTTATCTTTACCCAACGAGATGCTCTGTCTGATCTATCTGTCTTTGGTCATGTTGAAAATGTGATATCTGCCCTATGTTGGTGTTTAGTCATGGGTGAGCAGTGTAAAGAGAAAGGGCCTTGGAACACATCCATAGGTGTGAAGGAGCCTGTGATGAAAACAATGGTGTTTGAGGTGTTGTTGCTGACCCAAATTGATTGCAGTCTCTCGCTGATATAAAACAAAAAAAGAAATGGAAACATGATCACAAACAGCCATCCAGTTTGAAGATATGAAGACAGAGTCCAAAGTGTTGTTTCCCCTTGTTGAAAAAAAGCAAATGTTTCATATTTAACAAAAACTGACATCTGCATTGATGACTTTACCTACAGACATAATCCAAATCAGTATGGTTGGGCTTTGTGTTCTCTGCTGATAGTTTGGTAGAGGACAGTCAGTGCCTCATTCCCAATTGCGTTGTTGATGGTAGGGGGAAAATAGAAAGGCATAGAAGTCACTTGATAATCATAAACTCCACATGAATCAGACTGTTTGCAAACCACCAGAGCATCCCCGCAGCAAGCCTTGCTAAATGCACAATCTACTTACTGCCTTGAAACTTTTCCCTTACACCGTGAGATGTTTTCAGTGGTCTTGTTCTTTGCATGGAGTCCAGTGCGTGTTTGAGTCATGTTTCTGCAGCCATATAAATTCCCTTTTAATTGTTGAGTGAGTCTAAATCTTGCATGAGGCTTGTGGTTTCTCCATTAGACTAGCTCACCCTGCCATCTCGCTTGCCTCTCTCTGCTTCCTCTGAAACTATCTGAGGGAGGAATGAAACAGCAGTCAAGCCCATTGTTGTTGCAGGTAACTGGCAAAAAACAAAGTTCTGTGATGCTGGGGATCCAGAAAAAAAATCTGAGCGTACCAAATTGTGGCACATAATTCTGATTATGCACCTTGATGCTTCTGGATGCAGTTGAACTCAAACGTTCACTGTTGTCATGAGAAAAGGAAGAAAATAACTGCGATCACTCACAAGATAGCAGAGCCGATACGCATGCCTTTGCCATTTTGCAGCTAAAATTTAAAAGAATAGTACTTCCTGTGAAGTCGTGAAGGATATGAAAGGTTACAGTTTTCTAGTTGAAGCACAACAATATATGTACATATATTCCTGTGGACTGTGCAGTCAAGCATGAGAAATATATCCAATGGGAACTTGTTCTAAACAGCATTCCATTAATGCTACAAGATCTCCTGCCAATTTCCAGCCATCACAGTGCCCATAAAAAAATCCCAAAGCCAATAACTCCCCTGAGGGTAATAACTTGTTCTTAATGGTGTTGTGCTTCTGTTTCGTCCTTTATTATTGTGGACCGCAATCTGCTGTAATGCAGGTGCATCACAAGTTTCTCAGATTCCCCTCAAGTCTTAACTCTCCTCTTTCACGCATACACACACTCACTCCCACCCCTTTCCAACCCCTCGCTTTAATTGTTGGCCTTATTTCAGAAGGAGTCACCATTTTTCAGTTTCACTCCTTAGGGGATTGAAATATGTGGGCAAAAGGCATGTGAAGAGAAGTCAGTTTGATTAACTCAAAAGATTTTTGGCATCAGTCCCGAGCCTATCCTATAAAATGAGTTTTAATGAGTGCATGCTCTTTTTAAGCCTTGTTTGTTCATTAATCAATTGTTATGCCATGCCAGCAGATGGCAGTAAAGATAAGGTATCGCTTGGGATTTAGCTAATAGGGTAATATAACAGGGTGTATAATTAATGTCAGAAGTATCCCCAGATGCATGCAGGTGACCTCTGTCTCCACTTGCCAGTTAGGGTGTTGTTATACCTGCTCCTCAACTCCCATGCTCATGTAGGGTGGGATTTGCATGTAGTGCAGGTTTAATGTCATGACACAAACATGGGTCACAAGTGCATGCTATATGCCAGGGGTGTCAAACAAATTTTTTTCGCAGGCCGATTGTAGTCATAGCTTCTTTGGGAGGGCCATTATGACTGTCAACCCAGATAAATGTATGAGCACCTCATATTATATTCAGTAAAAGCTACAAAACAAACTGACAAATAACTCGTTTTCAAATCAGACGAGTAAAAACTGGTCAAATATTAAGAAAAAAAGATATTATTAAAAGTAAAGACAATTTGCAATTCTAGTAATGACACACAAATTTGATGCATAATTTGTCTTCGTGGGCCACATAAAATGATGTGGCGGGCCGTATCTGGCCCCCGGGCCTTGAGTTTGACACCTATGCTAGATGCGATCTTCTGATTAGGACACTTTGGCGCTGAAGGGGGGCGTGGTGGTAATGGAGGGTGGTTGTCACTCCTGCTATGGGGGTCCCATTATGCAGAGCATATGCTATATGTTCTGCTTTGTGTGACATTTTAAAAGGCCCCGGGTGAAATATTTCAAATTCATCTATATCATTATCATCACTCATTATGATTAATATAATTTAAAAATTCAATTTGCCGAAGCCAAAGCTTTTTCCTGGATGAGCAGTATCACATATTCTGAGAAATAGAATGACTAAAGCTTCCTCTTGGATGAGCAGTATCAAATAGAAATAGAACGACTATCATGCAGGGATTTTGTTGTGTTGCCTTAATATTGAGGCGTTTGCTGAGAATAAAAGCAATCTGAAGCTTGGATTTCTGTCGTTTTATAGAATCTACATTGATCAAATTATTAGGTACACCCCGGATAGTTGCATCTAGGGTGGCAATATTGGTCAAATCATTAGGTACACCCCAAATTCTCATTCCTGGCTGACCCCTCGTGGCAGTCAAACTCTCCAAAATATCAGGGACACCCCCATATTCTTTTCTACAGGCGTCTCCAATTGAGCAACCGACAACCACATTGAACAAAACATTAGGTAGCATCAAGGATAATCACATATGGAGTTCAAAAAGCTGAAGGCGTTCTCTCTGCCAGTTAAGCTTTACAGAACATTTGCATGAAAGCAGATATTATACCACACATTGTTTCCTCCATTAGAGCAACCCTTTATGACTGGAAGGCGGGGATCCTAAACAGGTTGTGAAACCTATTAGATCAATGTAGTGTGGTATGAAGTATCTTAAGTGCCTTGGCTTCCAACTAGTCCAACATCAAGTCAGTCCAGAATCTGATGGATTTTTATCTCTGTAAAAATCCCACTCCTAAAGCCACACTGCATGGCATAGTTTTCAGAGCATTCTGACAGCATTCTCTTACTGTCAGCATGGAAGTATTACAACATTGACCAGTGATTCTAATAAACCCAATGCTGAAGGCGTTGAACATTGTTACAAATCTTTTAGTCAGCTGCTGATGTAAGTTTTGTTGGATTTGTTCTTACACCTGGGGCATAAAAGCAGTGTTCGCTCGCCTGTAGATACGTATAGTCCCTGCAGTTTAGCAAGACTTTTCTGTTGAAGTAGAAGAAAAGGAGTTGGGTGCATTGATTAAACATTTTGAAATTGCCTTCTAGTAAGACTACATTTATGACAGATTTTGAATTTCTGTAAAAAAGTCAATGTGTTCAGATTCTATAGATTAGAATCTAGATTCCACTATCGAAGGCACTCATTTATAACGATATGCAAAGCCAACTCATAATACAGAAAAAGTAATGTTAACCCACCCAGTGATGGTTAAGATCATTAATGCATCTCCGAAGAAAACAGGTGTTTTCGTTTTGTTTTGTTTTCCCTTGAAATTTTCAGTGCCACAAACAGCTTCACAGTCCTTTTGAATTGTTTTTCTCCCAAGAATGACTGTCTATTTGATTCTGAACAATGCAAGTGAGAAGTAGTAATTGGAGCCTTGAGTGCAAATCAGGATTTTATTCTTGTCTTTGCATTTGGTAGGAAATCAAATTTTGCACCCTAACAGTCTTGCAGGAAAATACATATTTTTTGGAGGGGCAACAGCAGGATTCAAACATATTACCTTATTGTTCCCTTAGGACTGAAGCCATTACTGTTTTACACACTACACAAAGTGTAAAATAAAATAATGTAAAATAATTGACTTTTTGCATTAAACAATTTGAAAATTTCGTATCTTGTCTTTTTTAATTTGAATTGCTTAATTTTGTGTTAAAAAAAAACCAAAAATAGAGAAAACAATACATTTTCTTTCTCTCACTTAAGCAAAGATCTATTTAGAACTTCTTCTTGTGTGTATAACAACACAATTTTAATTTTTTTTAAATAAAAAAGTTCAACATTGAAGCTGTCATCGAATCAACAAAGCTTAAGTAGATAGCTGTAATCTCACTTGTCTTAAAATATTTTTAGTTTCCAATCAATGGATGATTATAATTGAAATGATGTTCTCTCTGTAATCCATGCTTCCATGAATAAACAGAAGCAATATAAATATTCTCACGTAGAGCACAGTGTATGTACCATGTAGATTACTGTATGAGCTACAAAACATGTAATTTATTCCTATTGTTAAATCTTACTGTTGGCTCGCCACTGGGCTCCACTAAATAAAAGTTTAGGATTGGCGTTGCCATGACGACCATGACATGATTGCTTGCCCTAATCTCCTTTAATGTGCCCTAATACTCTCACTGTCTTAATGTGTCCAGTGAATGAGTGATGTAGAGCCACGTGAAGCATTTCCTGCACTTTTAACATCAAAATAGATATTAAACATTGAAATATGCTATTGGTTTCTTGCTTGCCACTCTTTCCCAAAGTTGTGGTTTTCATGGCTCCAGATGGCTGAACAACCCCTATACAAAATTTCTAAAGCTTATCACGAGAAAATGGCCGAAAAATAGCTTCACAGAAAAATAGTGTCGTAGTGGTGTTGTAAGTTAAGCATAAAAAGTTTTCCGTGGCTTTTAATGTTTTACCTTAGACTTTAATCTCAGCGGTTAGTACTCCGCGCTCCCAAACCAAAGGAGCGTGTTCGATGACCAAGTTAGGTGTGCACCACAAGAGTAAAAATCCACCGCACGGTAATGAGTTGTCCGCTATGATGTTTGGGAGACACCAAAAACAGATTTGTTGTTTTTAAATATTTACTAACTAAAAAAATAATAAAACAACTGTGAACATCTGAATTCACACTTGCCGAACCGTGAGTATGCGGGGGTCGACTGTAAGGTAAACACAATTCGCTAAATGTAAATATCGTATTTTTCGCACCAAAAGGCGCACTGGATTATGAGGCACACCCTCATTGAATTTTTTATTTTAGAAATTATTTTATATACAAGGCGCACTGTGTTTTTTTTGAGTAAATTTTAAGGTTTTAAGTGCGCCTAATAGTGCAGAAAATATGGTACACAGGTTTGGCTAAAACAGTATATACAACTGCACATTATATGTGGCACGTTAAAGATATCAAAGATGGATTTTGCACACATATCAAGTGTTGGATTAACCTACTAAAGCAGTGTACATTGGCTACACAGCACTACAGTTATTGTGTAGTCTTGATGAATGATTAAGTAGACTGTGCCTGGGTCAGGATGGGTTTTGAGCCCCTGCTTGCGGAGGGACAACTGCTAAAAATTGGACAAGTTTTGAGCGGCAGGTGGCATAGAGGAATAGCTGGAGGCTTCCTGGAGAAATACACACACCCCATGCCCACCACACAAGCCACATGAAGTCCCACTCTAAACTTGCAGCTTTTCACAGGCAGCAGTGTTGATTTGCTTTGTCAATGTATTATTAAATTCTGATTATTTCTTCCATTAAATCTATTGATATTTAGAAAAGTTTTCCAACAATTCAAGAGTTTTAGAGCACTGGCGGCAATATATGTTTGTAGCAGTGTACACTGTACAATTATAGCAATGACGTCATGTTTATCTTTCAGAAAGAGCCCACCAGTATCTGTAAGAACGAAATATCTATTATTCCAAGCCTCAGGGATTCATACTCAATGGATATGTAAGTTTTATAATGAAAGGCTTGTATGTCAATTAATGGAGTATTGGTATGCTCTGTTTATCATCTGTGCTTACTGTGAAATTTAAGGCTTTTATTATTACAGTAAATTTAATGTGTTCATTATTACACTAACGTTTCTATGGCCCACTGAGTTATTTTAGGCTACTTGGCATGGTAGATAAACTATTGAGTGCAACACTGCAGTTTAGCCCTGGATATCCTCATCAATACATTGCATTAGCTAATGCATATTCATAGCATATTCAGTAGTACAAAGAGAGAGAGAGAGAGTTGCACTGATAAGCAGCTGCTTGGTGAGCACTGCCATAATACAACACTGTAAACAATGCCAGAAATATTGAAACAGCAAGGTCAATCACTTTGTTTTTGTTGCATACTGAATTTGGATTTCAGATCAAAAGATAAATATGAGACAAAAGTTCAGAATGCCATCCTTTATTTCATGGTTTTGGCATCTATATATCTGTTAAACAACTTTTTGACTCCACCTACTTTTCAAGCGAGCAAAACTATTGTAATGTGACTAATGCCTGTTGCCCTTAAGACTGATTGTTTAAATATTAGTTCGTGCTTGAGTTACACTTGTGAAAACTGCATTGGCTGTTGAGAAAATCGACATTCTTGATATTAAAAGCAACATTCCGAGAAGAACAACACAAATGTGCAGTGTTGTTTTTTTTTTTTTGGGATAAATTGGTTAATAGGTTCCATTTGGTTGCACTGGCATGGCGTCATACTGCACTTCTTTAATACAGTTGTCAGAGAGGTTTCCATCTCAAACAAGAAATTGTGCTAATGTTTAAATTCGCTCAACATTTCTCAAACAAAGATAAAACTGTGGGTTCACCATAGGGGAGATGCTTAGTAAAGGCCCAGCCTTTTTCCAGTGAGAGCTCATGATCCATCAAGCCTCTCTCCCCCTGTTGCAGATCAGTAAGATTGCTGCTGCCGATATTCTCCCATACATTCTACAGTAATCAGCCTTGAACATGTGCTGTCGAGTTGTGAGACTGGAAGACGTGTTGGGTCAGCAACAGCATTCAAGTTATCACCATGTTAACAGATGTTTGAATGTGACTGGTAGATACTTGCAGCAACATTTGCACACAAAGTGTGTACAGTCTAAGTATGCAGCTGAGGTTAGAAAACATTTTTTTGATTATACATCGTTGGGGTGAAGATGTACTATACTCGAAAAACAAAACATACGAACATAAACGAAAAGAGATGGTGATTAAGATAAATAAGGAAGTGGAAAGGGGAAAAATACGTTGGATTAAAGTAATGTGTTTCTAAGGTAGTGAGGCAGAATCATAATGCTGAAAAAAAGGTGACAGGGTTACACAATTACAGTATATTGTGCTTTTTTTCTGGAAGATTAAAAAGGGTTGCAAAAAGGATAATGTCATAGTGGATAAGAGGAACGTATAGATAAAGAGCCTGTCAGGCATTGAGAAAAAGGGGAATGACATTAGAGGACAAACCAAGTGAACAGAAATAAGAAAAAAGGCACATTCTGATCCCCCAAAACATTGATACCTATTGAGAGAAATAGTATAGTACATTCACTTCACTCCCTAAGACGTCATTATAAAAAAATAGACAGTCGTCATAAAATGAAACCTCACACTGGCCTCTCTAGATATCATCAAATGAGCAGCATACTTTCTAGCTTACTCCAGTTGCCATTCACCTCCTGTGTACTGAAGTTACAAGCAAGAGCAAAGCACAGAATGCAAGTTGAGAAGGGAGAACAAGAGAGGAAAAGAGCTGACAGTTAAAGGAGCATAGCGTTCGTGTGGAGTTGTTCCCCTCACAAGATAGAAGGCTTGGAACAGAAGGCGAGAGCAGCGGGGTGGGTGGGCCGAGCGGGAAGCTTCAGAATTATTAACGTATCGTATGTCACAAGAGATGGAAAAGCAAGGGAGGGGAAATGACATCTGCAAATGAACCTGAGAAACCCGGTGCCGCAGGAGTTTATTAAGTGATTCGTTGGGTGCTTTCACACCTTTCGCTTTCTCTGGGGCAAATCAGTTGATAGGTTTGGAAAGAATGTCATCTCCCCAGTTCAGTTTATGTTCACACCAGTGATATAAAGTGAAGTACATGCCTGGTGAGGCACTGAAATTAGAGTCAAGTGCACATTTACAAAATCATCAGCTAAACAGAAGTGGCTCAGGTGCATATTCCCCACAAATAAATAAAAAAATCACAATTGACAAAGTGGTATCTTTTAATTGGCAGCCAGATATTAACAATAAATCAGTATTTTTAAAAAAAAAAACTAGTTTACTATAATGCTCAAAGATTTCAACAAATGAATACGAAAACATCATTCCATTCATTTTCTGAATTGAAGGCATGCTGCACCCTGAACTGGTTGCTAGCCAATCGCAGGGCATGCTGACAAACAATCATTCACACTCTCAATCACACCTACGGACAATTTGTCAATTGGCCTACCATGCATGTTTTTGGAATGAAAACCCTCCAATTTTCTCAAAAGCCGACAGTTCGCCTTATAATCCGGTGCACTTTATATATGGACCAATATGGATTCGTGGATGAGGACTAATTTATTAAAGAAAGCTTTACGTGTTCATTTTGTGTGTTGTGTGATATTAACATTTGAGCAACGTTGAGTTATTGATAGATTGTTATTGTTTTCACTAATTCGAGTGTTACTTTATTGTGATTGCGTGAACGTTTGAGCAACGTTGAGTTATTTATTCTATGCGCCTTATAATCCGGTGCGCCTTATATATGAACAAAGCTTTAAAATGGGGCATTCATTGAAGGTGCGCCTTATAATCCAGTGCGCCTTATAGTGCGGAAAATACGGTACATTACTATTGTGATTTCATAATGTGATGAGAGCATATTTGTTGGCTGAGCGGCTGATGTTTTTGCCAACATTGTTGCAATATTGCACCCGCTGCATCACATGAAGGCAAATAATGAACTAGTTTGATTACAATAGACTTGAGGGTATCAATGTGAAAGCATTCGTAAAAGAGATTGGAAAAATGTCAGAATGTGAGTTGTAAAGGAGGTAAAAGACAAATAGTGAAAGCAAGAGGAAATGAGGAGCTAAAGGAAACACCATAGCCATAATTAAAGCTGCAGTCGAGGTCACAGTCAGGGATGCGGTGCGACTTTAATAGCTCAGCTATTTGGCCAGCGTCCCATCATCCCTTTAACTCTGCATTAAGCTGATTACCCCCACATTTAACCAAAAATCACCGCCCACACTCGCTTAATATCACTTTGACTAAAACATTTTAGGAGAGTGGAAGAGAGAGAAAGAGGATGAAGCTGCAAATCTATTTCATCTGTCCCCTTCTAAAATTTGGCAAAGGAAAACGTGCTTGTAAATGCTAAGAATTACAACAGAATTAAAAAAAAATACACAGCCATATTTATTTATCTAATCTCAACTATATTTGTTTACCTTCAGAGTGCCACCTAAATCCCCCAGTGTGTATATGAATGCTTGTTCCCTGAGATGAATGGGTGACTCCACTCCTTTAATACCAATAATTGCAACCTTTTGAGAATGACTCATTGTTTTAATGCAACAGTGGTTAACTTTTCAATCCTACACATTAATTCTCCGCATGCTTGCTCAGATAAATGCAGTCTACTGCACAGCACTCTCCTTATGCACACTCACTTGCAGTGGCCTTGGAAAGAAATCTTTGACCCCAATCATTTTAGTTAACAGAGCGACCAGGAAATTGGAACAGTAGCAATGCATTATCCATTGCTCTGTTTTGTTCACAATAAGTATCAAACAGAGCTGCATGGTGGAACACTGGTCAAAATGTCCGCCTCACAGTTCAGAGGTGCAGGGTTCGATTCTGGCTCTGGCCTTGTTGCTTGGAATTTGCAGATTCTCCATGTTCCTGCGTGGGTTTTCTCCAGGTACTCCACTTTCCTGCCACTTACCCGTCGATGTGAGTGTGAATAGGAGTAAGCACTTTCTCAACCCTCCAGTGTAGACAAATACTCCAAGTCATCCCCACCACCACAAATTTATCACCATTCCATCAATGCTTCACTTTATGTCTTACATAGATATGTGCACCTGAAGCAAATAATCCCTCGATACAGTATTAAGATGGAATTTGTCATGACCCCTTTTGAATAACATGCAGTTTGCACATTCGAAGATGTCGGTTTCTGATAGCAATATATAAAGTCCCAGTTTGGTGGGGGAACAAGTTGAGTGCAGTATATAACTCCATTCATTTTGGGGGAGCCACTTCCTAAAATATGTTGTGTTTGATTTAACTCATCTTAAGTGGAAGGCAATTGCATGTCTCAGCCCATCCTGTGTAACAATAGGTTTAAAACTTGGGACAGCATACCGGAAAAATTGCCACAGTGTGCTGAAACGACCTAGATACAAGGAAATGCTGAAGTGAAAAGAATTTTGTCATAGATAATGTGACTGTCATTGTGACTGGCTCCAAGGCGAGGTTCACACGGAAGGACTTAACACACAGTTCAGATTTTCACGTGAAAAAGAGACACGAGACGACATTACGCATAATGTAGTGTTTACACAATTAAATACGATCCAGCGCATGAGCTCGTCTTTTCATTATCTCATACCTACATATGCAGTAGAAGGTACACATTAATTTGGTAATAAATTAATTTACAAAACAAAACGTGATAAGTTACTTGGGAGCCAAAAAAGGTGTCTCTTTTTGGGGAGCTCAGTTAAAAAAAAAAAAAAAAACGACTTTCTAAAAGGAGCCAACATTCTCATGATTAGTCCCTAATCCTTGTGAATGATGGGGCTCACTGTAATAGTATTGAAATCCTGTAATGTAACACTATAGCGGAATGAATGAACAATTTTAAGCTCAATCATGACACTTTACACTGTGGTCTTTGGCGTTATTAACAAAAAAATCATATTACTATCAATTGTTTAATTCTTGTTAGTCTTTGGTTTGATTTGGTATAGTTTTCAGATTTTGTTTCTTAAGGCTTCCAAAAGGCTTGGGATGGCTTTGAGTTCACCTACTTATATTTTCAGGCATCTGTGCATGTTCTGTGTGTGTGTGTGTGTGTGTGTACAAGTGGATGTCTGATTGTGTTTGCGAGATGGGCCCTGGGTATCAGGCTCCCTTCCAGTACTCCACATATCTGGTGTTCACACTTGGCTGAACCCCGTTACATGAAAGTCTCTTTCTGTCTCTGTCCATTTCTTTCATTTACTCTCTGTCTCTACACAGACACAGTATTAACCAAACAGCAAAGGAAAATGTCTTTTGTGTCAAATGGATGTTTCAAGCGCTGGGTTAAGCGCTTGTGTTTGTTTGCAAGAATGCAAGACTATCCCTTCCCATGGCATAAATATTTTTTTATTGTGAACATAGATGTGTTGAATAATATAGTACTCTAGATCAGGTGAATGCAAATACAAATACTTTAGTGAGTCAAAGCCCAATTTAGTGTCTCTCCCCACATGGTAATACTTTAACTGTAACACAAAAAACAACTAAAATACGTCATTCTATGTTGACATACGTATATTAAAATGAATAGGTGAACCAAACATAACCTGTCATCAATCCAAAACAAATACCGATACCAAGAGCATAAATAACCTCAAGCGGGAGACAAGAACGTTTCTCTGTGCTCTATAATTCTGCTGCTCCGTTGAGTGTGTGCCTGTGCTGATTTTCACTGTCCACCTTTTTTGGAACGCATCACTTTGGTGCAATCTTGGCTGCTACTGCAGGCAGAATATCAATAGGTTAACTTCTCGAAGAATGAAAGTGAAGCTAAAAACTGCACTACCACCAGCGAACTCGGAGTGACCCAGTAACAGGTTGTTTAATGGAGGTATTTCCCTCTGTTTCTGGTTCAGGTAAGTGGGGCTCTCTTCACATTAGTGTGTCGCCCAGAATACTGTTTGAGGCCTGACTGAGAGGAAGGAAGAGAATAATTACACTGAGGCATTGAATTCCTCTCAGGCATGGTAAGCGAGGAAAAATAATAAACACATCCAGATTGTAAAGTGAATAAAAACAAAAGGCAAAATAAAATGAAAAAATAGTAAAATGTTAATTAATTATATCTGATAGATTTATTAATAGAATTGTTTATTGAGATCATGAACAACAATAAAAACTAACAAGGCAGAGAAGACTCAAATAAAATAATAAAATCAATATCAAGTCTGTGTGTGCATATTTATATATATAGTATTTTTAATTAATCAAGGGCCCACTCAGAGTATGATCAGAGGAAGCCACGGACCCGTAACTACTCCATATTGATATAAATATATTTTTAACTGATCAAGCGGCCAATTGATCTCTCCACATTGTGTCATCCAAGCTCGCAAGTGCAAGAGCACAGTATATAACATTGACTGCACATTTTTGTTGCGTGTCAACAAAGCCCACAGTAATCTAACACCAGAAGTTGCAACAATTGAATACAAGACTAAAAACACCCTTGTAACATCTAACTCATAACAACTCATATTCACTTTGCCTAAATGAAATAAAACATACCCTATTTTCCGGACCATAAGTCAGTTTTCTTCATTATGGGGTGCCACTTATTCTTTGGACTTATGTGTGAAATTATTAAGACATTATTATATCATTTCAAGTTTTCATACTAAACCGCAAGACGGCGCTCTCGGCCTGTGTTGATAATTGTGTTGATGAGTCTGACGTAAGTGACGTAGAAGAGGAAGTGCCGCGTCTTCTCCCTCCGGAGTTAGCGGAGTTGTTTAAATGTGACATAGAGAATGAAGATTTCATTGGATTTAGTGATTTGGAGTGACACGGATGGTTCAGAAAACTTGTTAGCATGTTATTTATGCTATAGTTATCGGAATAACTCTTAATATGTTATGTTAACATACCAAACACGTTCTCAGTTCATTGTTTGTCATGTAATGTTGGCATACTGTACAATTATTAAGCCTGTTGTTGCATCTATTGTATTTTTATTTTAAATTGCCTTTCAAGATGACATGTCTGTTCTTGGTGTTGGATTTTATCAAATACATTTCCCCTAAAAATGTGACTTATATTCCAGTGCGACTTATGTGTGTCTTGTCTTTCTTAATTATGCATTTTATGGCTGGTGCGACTTGTACTCCGAATCGACTTATAGTCAGGAAAATACGGTACTCAAACATTCACAAGCTTAAAGTGCAGAAAAGCATGCTGGGAATGCAGCTACTCTAATGTTTGTTGAGAAGCCCTAATGACACTAAAATCACTAACCCAAAAGGCCCAAAAGGGAATTTTTTTAAATTAAAATGTTAGTCTTTTTTTAAGTGAGCAAGTCATTTCACCATATTATATTGGTCCATCATTTGTAAAAAAAAAAACAAACAAAAAAAAACATACCTATGTGGGAACTGACCAATAGTATCGATATGTGAAAAATATTTTTTGAACGGACCACAATTGGACATTGAAAATTTTGAAGTTTCCGCCCGACACCAGCAATATATATTATGGCTGGCATACCCTTCTCATGTCTCTTTCTACGTCTTTTATATCTGCATTTACTTCAAAGCGGCGAGTTGCATGTTACCTGATGCTAATAGTCCACATGAAAGAGAATCTGTATGAGGTGCAAGCGTTGAGGTGCTGACGGAGCCACTTGTGGGACTCAACTGGCTTCTGCATCAATGCGGACACTTTATTCCCCAGCTTCTAGTTAGCGGTGACTTCTAAAGGACCTTCACAAATGCAGGAAGGGAGTGCGTATACGCATCTGCTCTGGTTCAAGATCAGCAACGAGGCAGTAGTGTAGTCCATCTTTGAATATACTGTATGACCTGCACGCTATTCGGATGGACCATGCAGGCCTGAAGTATTGACACAGAACCTACGTGCAAAATGCTGTCCTTCAGTGGCTGATTTGCTCATTTAAAATCAGTATAGGGTACATATCACTCAAGAAAGAAAAAGCAGTTAAAAATGTTCACACTAATGTGTAAAGATGATTAAATCCCGTGCATGAGGTGGGTAATCTAAATATAATTTCAGCCGTGATTCTGCTTTGTTGCACTTAAGAAAAAAGTTAAGGTGAAAATTCAGTGGTTATGTTTTAATCTTAAAGAGAACAGCAAGAACTTTACAGGGTTGATGCTGCTTGTACTCAAAAGTAATTCTCATTTCCTCCCATAGTCCGAATTATTATGTTAATTGAAGATGCTAAATATAGGTGTGATTTAAAATTTGAATGTGTGAACATTTATCTGGAACATTTGGGAAAAAGTGCACTTGCCCTATTGATTTTGTATATTAAGAGAAAACAGTGCTTTTAATGAACTTCACTCTGTTCATTATTTTTTATTTTTTTTACTTAATTCATTGCTTGCACAATAGACCTTTTTTTTTTGGGTGGAGACTTACTGCTCTGGGTGCTGTTCACCAATCAAATGTAATCCATGGGAGCCAGGCAGCTACTGTACACAGTCCACACGCAGTCTTTGCGGGCTTCTCAAAGTGACTCATTTCACTTGGCCTGAATTTATCCGTGACTTCAGACTACAGTGTAGCCACTTTTCCCTATGTCATATTTGATCGTTTGATGTTTAAAGTGCTGATGTTGGGGTTTTAATCTTTGATATTAAACCTTTTTGTCATGGTGGATATGTGGCCGGGAAGGTAAACATGTCATATCACATGTTCTGGTGGGCAGTAACAGCTCTAATTTAGTGTTATAGGAGGCAATTGTATTTTTTGTGTCATAGGTTGTGCCTCTGGATGGATGCTTTCTCAGCCAAATATACCTTGTGAAATGTATTTTTAAACCCAATGATTCTTTTCGGTAAAATAAAAACAAATTGAAATCATTCCTCATTATTATTGCTCTTTCATGCTTTTCTACTCCTGCAACATTTAATGTAACGGAAATAAGGGCACACGCCATATCCCTCATCAGGTGACTGGCGCTTCCATAATCTTTTGTATCATTTCTATTGACTTCAGCTCACAAGATGAGAAGGAGGTAGAATGATATGAATAAAATACATATGTGATTGAAATGGTTTTGTGATAAGTGATTGAGAACTCTACAATTAAATTCCATTTATATCTCCATCTAAACAATATGCACTCACACTTGAATGTAGGCAATTTTGGTATGAAAATGAAAGATGCAATTTTCAGAAAAAAAAAGGCACATTTATGGGATTATCCTATACATTTTTGGAAAATACACTATCACATACGATTCTAAACAGTTACCACATAGAGATGGGGAAGTGTGGCCAGAGATTGCGGACTAGTTGAGGAGAGGTGCAAAGATACTCGTGTCAAAAGGATATCCCACTCTGAGTGTAATAAGATTTTTTTATGCATAATTTCTTTCCCTTCCCAAAACTATAACGAGAGAATGTCAAACATTATGGATATGAAGTTTTTCACAAGCAGCAAAATGTTAATTTTGTTTTCACAGCCTCCTCTCTTATGGTGGTGGTTTTGAGGATGGATTTGATAAGTAAAAGCTCTGTAGCTGCGTAAATCTATGTTTCGTTTGACGCTAGTCATTTTGAACATTTTCTCATTCAAACAGGCTTTGATTAAAAACAAAGGATCGCTTATCTCAAAGAGCTAGATTTCTTCTCCTGGCCTTTGAAAATAGCTAGCATTATGGTAAACACATGTACAAAAGCTTCAGCCTTTGCATATTCAAGTCAGCCTCTTTCAAAGGACAGCGTAGAACATCACTAGAAGGGCTACGGTGTGAAGACCAAATGAATAACATTGATCTTGTTGAGCTCATTGTATTTCTTTCCCTCCCAATTACACCTCTTACTCAAACATGAATCAGATGCAGATGGAAATAAATTCCAACAACTACTGAGATAGATGGCTAATCTCCAAGAAAAGTGGACCTCTTGAAATTGCTGTCAATGGTACCAACACTTTATAGATTATTTTGAAAAGAATCATGAGTATTTGCCTTTATACTCACAAATTTTACACACTGGAAAAGAAATACTATTTGAAAACTAATGTAACACTTTCAAGAGTTGATATCATCCAGTCACTCATGAGGGCCTACTTAAAAGTGGTCTTTTAAAATTGGAGGGATTGCTCTCTAACACTATACTTGGTCGGAAAATGTTAGGCTCGCCATGTACTCTGTATATTGGCGAACGTGTTGAAACACGCACACAAATTGGCAGCCAAAATGTTAACAAAAAAACAAGCTCAAGTCTTGTAAATCAGATGATGTCGTATACAAGTTCATGGTACTTCTCTTCTCTCTAGATAAATGTATGCGCAATCACACGTCCCAGTTTCAACTCAATGAAAATGTACTTTCTTGCACAGGGGCAGAAGAGGAATCTCATGAAAGCCACATTTCAGCCTCAACCTGAATATCAAGAGAATCAGATGAAGATAATGAGAACAATTGGTTCCTGTCCACACTGGTGAGCAGTTTGTTGGTCAGTGCTAAAAATACCTGCTTTATTCAGGTCCCATTGTTGGACTTTGGCAATATGTTACATTCACTTGCATCATCTTGAAACCTTTTGAAGTTCCCATGACATTTCTTGCTCCCTTACCCAGGCTCAGCTTTTTCTTCTCCTTTGACCTAAGTAACATACAATCAGAGAGATAAAACAATGTTATTCAGCTACATGATTATCCATTGATGTGGTGACACATCGCATCATAACAATAAGGGCTGTTGTCACATCGAACTCATTTGTGTGCATTGAGTGCATTTAAAAAGAACAACAATGTACAAGGTCATTTTGTTCCTATGACAATGACGTATTGTATTTTCCGGACTCTAAGTCGCAGGTTTTTTCATAGTTTGTGTGCTTTACACTCAGGAGCGACTAATATGTGAAACTATTAACACATTATTACATCATTTATTTTCACAATAAACTACAAGAGCGCGCTCTAGGGCTCTGGAATAATTGGAACTGCAATTGGCGAGGAGTCTGATTTAAGCGATGTAGAAGAGGAAGCGCCGCATCTTCTCCCTCCGGAGTTAGCGGAGTTGTTTAAAAGTAACACAGAGGACAAATATTTCATTGGATTTAGTGATTTGGAGTGACACGGATGGTTTGGTAAACTTGTTGGCATGTTATTTATGCTATGGTTAATAACTCTTAATATGTTACGTCAGACAAGTTCTCAGTTCCTTGTTTATGTGTCATGTAACATTAGCATACCATACAATTATTCAGCCTGTTGTTGCCTCTATTCTATTTTTTATTTTAAATTGCCTTTGAAGATGACATGTCTGTTCTTGGTGTTGGATTTTATCAAATACATTTCACCCAAAAATGCGATTTATACTCCAGTGTAACTTATATATGTATTTTTCTTCTTTATCATGCATTTTATGGCGGGTGCGACTTGTACTCTGGAGTGATCCGGAAAATACGGTAATCTCAATTTGTACACAAATCATAATGCATTACAGTGTATGAAAAAGACTCCTTTGCCGTAATATATAATAATGAAATGAAAAACAGTAACAAAAAAGACAATTCAGGCATATCCACATTTAAATGTGTGCAAAACAATCTATTGTGCATCATTTATAACTGCATAAAGTCATAGGTCAGTAATCTGTGGGCACTTGCGTATGTATATCATGGTCTGTACTTAAGTCTGGAATCATTCTTCTACTTGTCTATTACTATCCATAGCATTCACTGAAAATCCACACAAAAATTTTTTTTTTGTTGCTTTTATGTTCTGCTCTGTTTGCTCTATTCAATTTGGTCCCCCTTCTGAGCTATTTTTTATTATTTTGTTTCGTTAAATTTTTACATGTTTGTTCTTCATATACCTCCATGGTCATTCAGTCCCGGTTGTGCTGTGCACATCCTCGTGCTGTCTCACTCGGCAGAGCGAAACATCGTGCGCAGATGTTGCCCGTCTCCAAAGAGCAGAGGCGGCTGATGCATGGTAAAGACTTGCCAGCAGAGTCAGGCATGGATCAAACAAAACGAGCGACTCTCATTTTGTTCTGTCGCCAATATATCCGGGCGCAAAAACCCTTCCCCCAAGTCATGCATTCCAATAAGACCCCAATAGATTGTACTGCTCAGACTGATGACATGCGTATTCATTCAGGACTGAAATTATCGGCTTTCTCAGCATTGGACTTAATCACCCATGGGGACGTATAAGCCAGAGTGAGCGATAGAATGAAATAAACCTCTGTATCCTAGTCAGTGCATTTCTCCCTCTCCCAATATGATGTTTTGTTTGCCCTTGAAGTCAATTCATATTCACTCAGAGGAAATTGAGGAGGCATTTCATGTTGTTGAGCATGCAGATCATTTGTAAATGCTAATAGGCACTAAGTGACAAGGAAGAAGCCGCAATTGAAGTGAGTGTGCCAACATCTGATGAGTCCCGAAGCTATTAAATTTGTCTAGGTCACCTAGCAGTAAACGTCTAAGACGTTGTCTGTCGGGTTAAATTGCTAACAGTGTTCATCTACCCATAAGGTGAAACAAATAATTACAAAAATATTCAATAAACTTAAAAAATGTTTCTTTAGCCTAACTTACTCACTTATGGTGTTGCAAAATGTATTCTATTCAAACTTTCAATACGTTGTTTACGTACAATTGAATTTGTCTGCATATTACATGATCACATTATTAAAACAAGTTGCACAGAACTTGGGGCTTGCAACAAATGCAACTATCCATCCTTCTAATTATCCTGCCCTGTGCAGAAACCGCAATATGATACCTTACTGATATCCATTTTTCCCGCCTTGCTTTTGTTCACATTGACTTGTTGTCAGATTGCTCATTTGTGAGTCGATCTTATGTGTACTTTATAGATTCGCCCATGCTTATCCGTGGGACCTTTCGACACACACATACTGATTTGGAATCACACATTGTCACGTGGACAAAGGCAAAACAGCCCCCAAACAGGGCACACACGAGATAATATAAGATTAAGCAACCATTTTGGATAGATAGTGCCCAACCAGTCAAGTCAAATGTATTTATATAGCCCTTAATTACAAAAAACATCTCAAAGGCCTTCACATGGCCTCAGTTGACAATTATTCTCGACATCCCTTGATCTTAACCCCCAGGAGGGCAAGGAAAAACTCACAAAGCCCCTACTGGGGGAAAATGAGAAACCTTGAAAAGAGACCGCAGATGGGAGGATCCGCCTACCAGGAGGACTAGGCTGTAATGGATACAGAATGGGCAACATTCAACATTTAATCTGTCGAGCGTGATTTTGTGCGTGTGTGTGTTTCCGGTATATGTTTTTGTAGTAGTGTGTGGTACAGTCTGGCTAATGTGCCCACCCTATCAGTCGAAAGTCTACAATTTGTATTTATTTATATAGTTTTAAAAGTAAGTAACCATTGTACATAAGACGGGAGAGGAGGACCTCCCCTGGCCTCACCTTCAATCTGTGTTTACCTCACACACTGTAAAAAAGAACAGCTATGCCATGCCAAACGTCATAAGTGGAAAAAAAAAAAAAAGAACACGTAAGACACATTGTGGATAAATTCACTCTAATTTGTTATTTTGTAATGAATTTGTGTAATATTGAAGTAGACAATTCATACTGTAATTTACACTAGTTCACCAGATTTTAGTACTTTCTCTAACTCAAGTAATTATGTGGATGGCTTCTTTTTACTTCTACTTTTTCTAATTTTTAAAGTAAAACAAGTTCACATGGAAATACGCAGTAACATGGGCAAATAATTATGCATCCTGCATTATATACAAGCATTTTTTTATGGCATGAAAGCTGAATGAAAATCTATCACTGCTAACCTGTCTGATATGTATATTGTACTTGTATATATTGTAAAGTTCAAACCATACCCAATAAGCAGCAACTAGCTCTGAACGACCAAATATGAATATATAATATAAATACTTGTCTCTCCTTTTGACATAGCTTCTTCCCTAAAAAAAATATGAATCATAGCAGTCTCTAAATAGTTTTCTGATGAACCAAAGACCCTGGTTTCTCTGCATATGGTATAATGATGAAAGGGTGTCATTCAAATCCAAACAGAAGATGAGTACTCATTAGTGGCTGGGTAGTGCAGTGATGCAAACTTCACTCAGCCCCTGCCTCACTTCATCTTCTTCTATCAAGTGCCTTTTGCATATTTTCTGAGGTATGTGCCTGTAAAAATTCAAAGATAAATGTCTGACAAAATCCTTACTATATTCCAAAGTCTTTGTCCAATTATTGTCACAAATTAATCAAAGCTATGATTAGCAAACATCCAGGAAAACAAAGTATCAATATAATAGTGTCTGTTTCAACATAAAAACACATATTTACCTGTAGGAAGTAAATAACTGATCTATTATAAAAGTGGGGAGGCCAATAAAACAAGGTGATGGGAATGAATTACATTTAAATGCAGTTCTTAGCTATATGATCTCTCTTGGGATGGGCATAGCAAGAACAATATTTTACAGGAATGTCTTCTGGGGCAAAGCTTTACATGCTAAATATACTAAGAACAGCTCCATGTAATGTTATCGTAGTCTTTCTCAAATATTTTGTAAGGTGTCCCACTCTATTACTCTGTGTTTTATGTTTCTAATCATATGCTTTCCTAGCCACTCATGCAGTTTCCTTCAGCAGTAGCAGTATAAACTCACCAAAGGCTTTATTGGATTGTGTTTCCCTTGCCAAACTGGTCTTCGATTGTTCACAGTGGCGGCCTGCACCCCGCATGTTTTATCTGGCTACATGTAGCGCATGCTGCTTCTGGCACAGAGGATCAGCTTCAATTCCTGCGAGTTAGTAGAGACGTTGTCCTCCGATGGATCTGAATAATTGTAGATCTGATCTCATAGCAGGTTTGTCTCTTGTGCGCCATTTAACCCAATTCAAATGCTTCCGGTGAGATAAAAGGATGTTTCTGTGAAAGTACTCTCTTCATCAGTCATTGACAATGTCACATCCTGGTGGTGGTCATGTCCTTGGGTGAACGTCAGCATTTTCACTGTGTAATTTTTGTCTTTTATGCATCCCATTTCTGGCTCCATTTGCACTCATAACCACCGCTCACGTTCTGGTTTGCCACGAGCCACTATCCATTTGTGAGAGAGCATTAGGTCAACTGCAAGTTGCTGTGATGACCTCACTGGATACAATTATGTGCTCTTTTCGACTTAAGGAAAAAATTAAGTGCATGAAAACATACATACTGGTTTTAAAAGACAAATGTCGTAACACAGACGAATGTTAGCCCTTACTGAAAATGGAATCTGAAAAAATAATGCAGACAGTTAAATAGTAGAAAATGCTTAAATCCAATTCAAATTAACACGACTCATTTGTTTCTTGATTCCTTACAGAATTTAGTGTCAGTTTTAAAATTCCACATTATCCAAATGACCAAAGTCCTGTACTCAAGACTTTCTAGAAAAGGCATTCTTAAGATGGAACACAAGTATAGGGGTTTTCACAAATGCTTGGAAATGGATGTTAACAGGCTTTCAGCTGGTGTACCAAAATTAGAGCAATGTCGACAAATGGCTGGCTTCCTGTTGCACTGAATTACAATGCTGTCAACTGTTTCATATCACTTTTGAGGTTGGCAGCACATTTCAATTTTCATAATTTCTGAATGCGATTGACACAGAGCAGTTGATGCATGTTGCATCTTTCAGAAAATATTGGCAACATATAAAATGACTTCTATGTACAACTGTGCAGCAAAAAGGCCAATTCACATTGATGTCCTTTCTGTATCGATGTCCAAATGCAGACAGGCTAACAAGTGTTAGTTTTAATAAAGCCATAACCATAGCTCATTAACAGCAGTGTGGAAATGCTGGCTCCTCTGAAACATGCTTTTTAATGACCCCCATGAGATAGATCATCTGAATATGCAACACTGATCTTTTCTTGGAGAATAACAGTCTCGGGGGCTGGCTGTGAATTAGTAACAGCCACACATGTACCTTCACCCCCATGACACACACACACACACACACACACGTACACACACACACACACAAAAGATTGCACACTGACATTCAAGCACATGTGGAATAGTAGCAATGAAACACTTACTGCAAAATGTCTCAACAACTGCATGAACAACAAGAACGGTTTCTATGACAACAAGCATACTCTTTCTCCTTGGCTGTAGCTTATTACATTGGACAGCGCAACTCCATTATTCCTTGTTATTTTGACTATTACTGTCTGCTGACTTTCCGTGTTAGAACTTCATTTACCGTTGCATGTATTGATTAATGAAAAATGAAGTACTGAATCAGAAAACAGGTGTTGCATTACAAATGGATTCACTGCATAATCCTCATAATCCACTTACACCTAGTGTTATACTAAACATGTTTTCCTTTTACTAAAGTCTTGTTTCCAAATGTTTTAGTTCATCATGAAAAAACGACACCAAATTTATACAGCAAAGTGAAAATATATTTTTTGTTTCTATGGAATCCATCTCTTGATTTAAAGGGGGAGTTTGCAATTTCTGATCGTAGTTTAGTTTCCCACCGCCCCCACCTCAAGTTCTTGACCAAAGCCACAATAATGTTATAATGCAGAGTGAATAACCCATTCTTACCCAGGGCCACTTAATTATCAGCATGACTTATTCATAATGAAGTGTTGCGTCGCTTTGCTCTTGTTTTGAGGGCTGTTCAATTTCTTTGAATTTTTGCTGCTAAATAATCCGGCCAAAGAAACTGAGGCTGCGGCTTTGTGCCCTTGTGTGAAAGCGAAAGCAAATGATCGACAAGATATCTTGTTCACGCCTACATACAGTATGTATAGTATTCATTCATTCATTCTCTTTCCGAGGTCCTCTCACAGGGGCAGTGACTTAGTCTCCCCAGCGTGCTCTGGGTCCTCCTCGGGGCCTCCTTTCAGTGGGACAAGCCTCACCAGAGAGGCGTTTGGGGAGCATACTAATCAGATGCCTGAGCCACCTCATCTGGCTCCAATAAAAGCTACAAACATATTGAGAAACATGGTTGTAATGAGTAATGTGCAAATTCTAGTTTAATCCCTTAATGCACTAATCATATATAAAAGTGAGTAATTCTTGCAAAGGTTATTAATTTTGTCTCTTTTTACCCCCTGGAACAAATGCGTTAAGCTTTTAATGCTACTTCTATCTGAGCAAAGCCACACATTTAATAGTAATGTATGAATTAAATGAGGAAACAATCTAATCCAGACTCAGCGCATTTAACATTCACTGATGTCAAAGCTAATCCAGATATACAAAATTTATCCCAAAACCCCACATGTAAGCAATCCTAGTGGAACCCCGACTCCATGCAGGGAACCCATATAGGATAAAAGTGAGATGAATTGCTAGCTGTTGATATCAGTTTTGGCTGAATACAATCAGACCTTTTTAACAGTTTATATATTAATAATACTTACATATATATAATAATATATCATAATAAATATTATATATATATATATATATATATATATATATATATATATATATACCCGCACCCTCCTTACTATGAGGCAGACGTGTTAACCAGTGCGTCACTGAGCCATTCAATGGATTAATTAATTCTGCATATTGCCTCATTGCCTGGTTTAAGTGCTTGCTCATGAGGGCTTCAGTTGGACTTCTTTAATGTGTCAGGATGGTCCACATGGTTCATATAGTGTCCTGAAATTACTTCAGTTGTGCTAATTGAATGGACTAAACTCAGCTCAACCTTATTTATGGAGCACTTTATGAACTGCAGCTGGAACAAAGTGCCATGCACAATGTACAGAAAATATTCATAGCGCCTTAAATACTTAACTCTTTCTTTGACACATTGCTGACAGTTGACAAAATCATTTCTTCATTTTTCTTCCGCAAATTTCCCCCCATATTCACAGAAATATTTATACAAATTCAATTCCAAAAATTGATAACACATGGCCATATGTATTCAGAACCTTTTCTCAGTAGAATCAGAATTTTGAGCTAATCCAGCTATCAGTCTTCTTGGGAATGATGCAACAGGTTTTTCACACCGGGATTTTGATATACTCCGACATTTGTCCTTTCTTATCCTTTCCAGTTCTGTCAAGTTAAATAATGAATGTTGCTGGACAGCTTTTTTCAGGTCTTTTCAACATTGCTCAGTTGGGTGTGTCAGGGTTGCGGCTGTATGCTCTCTTGTTGGAAGATAACCTTTTGCCCAATCTGTACTCTGGTGCATATATCGTTTAACAAATTGTAAAAAAAAACAAAAACAATGAGCAGCTAAAAACATCCCCACTTCACTTATGAGGAGGTGGCAGGTAAATAGCGTCTGTTTTCCTCCACTCGTACCACCTAGAGATAAGGCCACAACGTTCTATTTTGGTCTAATCAGACTATTGAATCTTATTTCTCATACCTGTGCTTTTCGTCCAACGCTATGCGAGCTCTCATGTCTCTTGCGCTAAGGAGAATATTCCATTGAGTCACCCTGATGCTTGATGCTTTGTAGAAATTTCTTCCATCTCACCACTGCATCTCTGGAGTGTCGTCACGGTGATCTTTGGATTCTTCTTTTGGACTTTCACCAAGGTTCTTTATCCCTGATTGCTCAGTTTGGCCTGGTCAACCCAAATCCCTTAGTGATTATGGAGGCCTCTAGAAACCTTAATTGCAGAATAAATTGTTTTCTTACCTTGATCAGATCTGTGTCTTGTCACAAGTCTGTCTCAGAGTTCTTTGGTCAGTTCCTCGACCTCATAATTCTCATTTGCTGACATGCACTGTGAGCTGTAAAATATAGACAATCGGCAGGTGTGTCTTTCCCAGTCAAATGCAGTCAATAAGTTAAACACCGCTGGACTCCATTGAAGGTGGAGAACAATCTCAAGGATCATCAGAATTAATATGTAGACGACACCTGAGAGTATACAAGTGTTTGAACATTTCCCTGACTTAAAATCCAAACGGAAAGATCCCAATTAGTTAGGCAGTAAGAGTGGTCAAAAATGGAATTACCCAGGTTCTTCCAATGATATTCCTGAAGTGGAACAAAATTACATGTCCGTCACATTTTTTTTTAGCCAAACAAATCTGAGGACACTCTCCGTTGAGCGCCATTTGTGTGACTGAATAATGCTATTTATGTACTGTAGTTGTTTACTGTCATTAGGACATGTGTGCAAGTCCCTAATGAAGTGTCTGTCTTTTTTTGTCTGGTAGAGGTGTTGCACCAAAATATACTTTTTTTGGGGGTGGGGCTGAAAAACACACTCGTCAGTATTGCACATCCATCACGACTATCGCACATCTCATACACTGTATGACGGACAGGAGCTGTTGAGTCTACGAGAGGCCTTACGTTGGAAGTGATTAACAGCCCGCCATGCCTCTTACAATCACAAAAGGTTGCCTTGTTCATCAGTAAGAGATGCTAAAGAGCCTTGACAAAGTGTTGCCACTTTGCGGCAAGTGATGAGAAGAGGTACTTCATTAGATTAGCTGTCAGGAGATTGTGCTGATGTGTTGAATTGTTATTCACAGTCACCTGGTATGTGTAGTTTGTCTTTCCACAAAATTGTCCATAGATATTTTCGATAATTTCTATGCTGTATATACATAACTTAAAAATATATATTTTGTATACTAATTTAAGTAAAATATGACCTATTACAGGGCCTGTCATACCCACATAACAATACAGGAAGGTTCATGCATAATTCTTCTGCTTCTTACCAGGCGTAGCTTCTAATGCGTGGCTGACATGTCTATTCATTAATCAACTGCTTTTGACAGAATGGCATGGCAAGTATGGGAATATTTTGTTCAGTGCCAAACTTGACAGGCCTGTCTGCTACCAATAAGTGGAAGAGGGGCAGCGATACTCCCAAATTCCCTGTTTTGATAATCAAGTGCTCCCCCTTACTGTGCTCTGCATTGGTCACAGTAATGTGGTATAATCCTCTTAGATTACAATTTTGACACATTACAAAGAATTTGCTTCATGCTAAATACTTGACACTGGTTACTACAGTAACTGTCAAAATTAAAATTCAAGTGCAAATTGTCTGTCTCAGATTTGAAACATACCTTATCCATTTTAAACATGCATTTTAAAGTCTGCATCAACTATTTCTGGTTGCATTTGCAGTAATACAATAATTGCGAATATATTCAATTAAATTGGTGATCCTGGGTCACCAGGAAAATGTCAGACACTATTCTAACCTTTTGTAGCAAAATATGTATTTAATATTTTAGACATTTGTTTTAGATCACATAAATATTCATCTTGAGTTCATCTTGAGACAAAGCCTCAAAACCTGCCTTGATTTAATTAATAGTTTGTCAGGGTGCTTTGGAATGATGAATTTGCTGTAAGCTCTTGTTGCATCAGATGAACTCTGACAAACACAATTTTAGAGAATGCATAAGGTGAATTTGCAATTTAATTTACAAAGTCTGCACATCTGACAGAAACGTTCACACTCTCCAAGTCGTGATGAAATAAAGCATGCAGCTACCTTGCCAGGAATTTTAGACAATGAAATCATGGTGACTTCATCAGTAAATTTTCTGTACTGTGGGTGTAGAGGATGATGCCAACTAGAGTTGTTGCTCAGAGCCACAGCATACATTAAATAAGTTGAATTAGAGAGGGGGAGCAATATCGGTGCACAAAGCAGCACAGCATGTTTATTGACTCTGCTTGTTTGAAGAGTCATTGTGGGTAGATGGTTATATTGGCCATGATATGAGCACAGGATGAAAACAACAAACATGGTGACCTGCTTGGAAGTAAGATCATGATTCAGAGTCAGAAATCTCTTTATCTTTCATGTACAATAGTGGATATGTAATAGTAAAATATGAAGTTTAGGTAGAGTCTGCTAACTCAAATTTTGTCATTTTGCAGGAGATTTAAAATTGTACACCTGCAATAAAAGCTGGGTGATTAGCATCTTGGTGATGTATTTGCAAGTTTTTTATGAAAGATGAATCAGCAACTCCAAATATGAGACCAGGGTCCTTCAGGTCGGGGATGAGATCCTGCCCCATATGGAGAAGTTCAAGTCGCAAGATGGATTTTGTGTGATGTTTCATTGATGTGGCCATCTTGTAAATGTGCATTGCCGGCACATGTCAAACTAAACCTATTTATCTAAAAGATGCGACTTTTCTCTTCCATATTCTTTCTCTCTACATTTTTGCACTTCCCTTAAATATGACCCTACACCCCCCCCCCCCCCACACACACACACACACAAACAACAAATACATGAAAATATAATCATTTCATTTCGCCCAATTTGTCTCTTACTGACTCAAATAATATATTTTTTAATTCATGGCATTCTGATATTTGCCACGTAGAATGTTAGAGTTTCAGAATTTCAAAGAAATAGGTTTGAATAATGCATTCCTATAGGTATTCAATATTGATAGTTGTTTTTAATATTTTTTTATTTAGTGACCCAAGAGCAGCAAAATATCAGAAATACTACCTCTCGGTGAGGAAACTTCAAAAGTGAAAAAATATCACATTGGCTCCTTTTTGATGTGGACATTGTCTATTGTTGTAAAGCTTCACTAGTTTTAAAATAGTTTGATTCAAGGGTTTCATTATGGCAGTGTTTCTATTGGTGTGTCCTAAGAGTGCACTTTTTCCCTCTTGTTTCCAAGTATTACAAAAATATACTTCAACCATTTGAGGCAGTAATGCACCATTAAGTGCAATACAGCATGGTTCACTGACTGCGGCTCCATGCTCAGAACAAGCCATTTTAATTGCTTTTAGCTTCTACACCTACCTATTTTCCTTTTGAAAAAAAAAAAAAAAAAAAGCTCAGGTTTAGCTTTTGACACAGATTCTGACGTGCCCTTCTGATGAACCTCACAAACAAGGTGAATGCTTTCTTTAAAAAGAATGAATTGATTGATTTAATGTGTAACTTTTCTGGTTATTAATCCAGGAAAATAACATGAATAAATTACCACCAGTCAACATGCGACTTATTTTTCACATCCTTTTCCTAAACATATGAGCCTCAATATATAAATGAATACACAATAAGTATTATAGCAAAAGATAGACAACCAAATGAACTGCAACTTTCCAATAAGCAATTGTGCACTTAAGAATTACCTACCGACGTCTAGAAATATTCTTCTGCAGAATACTACATTAAAAAGCAGACACATTGACATTCATACCTATGGACAATTTAGAGTACCAAATTTATCTACCATACATGTTTTGGTAATGTGGAACGAAATCGAGTACCCGGAGAAAACCCATGCAGGCATCTTTTTACATGATTGTCGGTTTTCATAAAAATGGATTCAAACTCAGCCTCTTTTTGACAAAATACACGGTTTCAATATTTCTACAAATCAACATTAAAGTAAGAGGTATCAAATTGAATTGTTGTGTAGTTGTATTTGTTATCATAAAACAATACCATATAAACAGCAATACTTGGTTGACAGTCATTAATAAAAAAAAATGGTGTAATACACTTTATTGCAAAATAATATTGCAACACATTTCCCAATTCATCAATGGAATAATCAATAGAATAATCAATCCTAAAATATTCTATGACATCCCTAATTTAAATTCCTACATATATCTAGACTTCTATTATTGTGTTTTGGGCAGCGCTAGTTAAATTTAAATTTTACACCCAAAAATCACAATGTGGGCAGCACAGTGACATACTCCCCCACAATAAGAAGCACTGTCGGAACTTCTCTGTGTGGAGTTTGCACGGTCTGCCCATGATTGTGTGTTTTTTGGCATGGTTCCTTGGTTTCTTCCCAAAAACCCCAAACATGCATGCTTTTTAGTTTAATTAAAGATTATAAGTCACTCACGAGTGTGAATTTGAATATGACTTGTTTGTCTGTGACTGACTGTGACTGGTGGTTTAACCCGCCTTTTTCCTAATTCCCCACAACCATGAGTAGAAGCAGTATAGAAAATTGATCAATATTACATAACCACCTCCAACACATATGATTTAACTGTCTTATTGGCCATATCTGTGCCAGAAATACAGAACTGGCAACTAAAAGTGGTCGTTCACAAAACAAACATTCAGTAGGCTAACACAAAAGTGGCAATGGGGGGAGGACATTAAAAGCTGGTTGGACTTGATTGTCATTTATCAATTAATTTCAATCTCAATTAATTAAGTTTAATTATTTTTTAATTAAACTTTATTTAAACATGGTAGTTAATGTTTTTTTTTTATCTCTCTTAATCCCTTAATCCATTGAGGGATTTTAATTATTATGATAAAACAAAACTTCATTTTGTTAGTGCTCGCAATTGTTGATGATTGAAAGACTTTCGCCATGCTTCTGGTGACCAGTCAAGTATGAAACAAAATTAAAATTTGAGTGAATAACTCATAGATGGGCAATTTTGATGATCTTAAAAACAACTACAACAACAGTGTTATTGGCAACACATTTTACCCAGCCATCAGCAAGCAATCTACCACTGTTGTTGTGGAGCTGTGCTCCCACAGAGCATTCCCACTCCCCTCCTTCCACATTGCCCTGCACGGTGGACTACTTCCGCCTGAAGTACTCTTACTTGCCAACTGCCGGTGCAATTACTGTAAAGGTTATTTTGTGATGAGCAGGCCGCATTGGGTGAGGGTGGGGCTCTGTGTGCCCTGCGGACCATCAGTTAGCCTTGCCTGCCCGGGATTAAAAGAATCTGTGAAAGCAAAACACTGACCCAAATCCAATATAGCATCACAAATAATAAAGTTTTAAATCTGTTCTACTAGGCATTCAAATTCAATAGTCCACATCCACTTAAAATGGTCCCTAATATTAATTGATTTATGGCGCGCAGTGGAATAATATACAAGGACAAGTTAAAGCACACACAGCAGTGTGTCTCTGCATTACAACTGCCTGCCTGAATTTTTTCATCAGCTGGACCTATCACAGCTTATTATCAGCTCCTTTGAACCGTAGGCTCAGAGCATGATTGCACTCTCAATTAATGTCTCTATGATCTGCTTTGACTGAGCGAATAATGACAAGTGATGTGGTCGTGTGTATGTGTGTGCATTTGACAGCAATGTTTGTGCCGCTGTGTCGATAAAAGAAGGACCGAATCTGTGAACGCTTCTGTAAAGCTTCCCATCAGGGGGTAGTCAACCACACAAAGCCAAATTGAGAGAGAAAGTACGTTACTATGCATGGAATGTCTTTTCCTATGACAATATATTTGCTTTGTCTTTTGTAACCAAGAGAATCTGACGACAGAGTTACTGTGATCGTTGGTCGGGTGGAAGATTAAACGTGGTGCCTAGCCTGGAAGATAAAATGCAAAGTATCAACAAACACATTGCTCCCCACAAGTATTGAACAGTGATGCCCAATCTTTTATTTTTGCTGTAGGTTGAAAAGATTCAGCAATGATAGGAGACTAGAGATCAACATTTCAGTCAAAAGCCATCAAAATCTGTGATAGACCGTATTAATATGTTTTAATTGGACTCCAACGTATTAAAAAAAAATGAAAGTGTTTGCCGCTAAATTTCACTCTCTCATTGTCACAAAACGGAAGACCAACCGATAGCATCACCTTTAGGAGAAAATACTCGTTTGCACAGAGGCCCACCCATCATACTTGCTTCAAGCTGTTTCTTTCTTTCTTGTTTTTTTATTCAGAATATTTAAATATTACAAATAATACAAAGCTTCCTGTTTGTATTCAGACAAAGATATTACACAAAACCATTGGCAAATGAAATTGAGGAAGCAAAATAAAACACAAAGAAAACAAAAGACATAGCTGTTTATTTGTCATCCTCAATTAAGGTGTACTCTAAAGTGAACATACAAAAGGGAATATAAATATTTGTATGGATGGATGGATGGATGGATGGATGGATGGATGGATGGATGGATGGATGGATGGATGGATGGATGGATGGATGGATGGATGGATGGATGGATGAATGGATGGACGGACGGACGGACGGACGGACGGACGACTGGGTGGACAGACAGATGGCATGGGCGGACAAACAGAAGGACTGAACCGATCCATGGGGGGGTACAATCAATCTAATCCAAGCAGGAAAAAAAAGAGACAGAAATTTAAGGTGTCACTTGTTGGTCTGTGGCAACTGGCAAGTAATAAATACAAGTAATATAGCTTAATTATGCCACAGCAGTAGCAATACAATTTGTGCAAAAAGTATCATAAAGCAGACTGACAGTGATCTATAATGACATTTTGGTGAATTATAATACACCCAATACCTATTGTTATGCATCGCATGTATGCTCCATATTTCACATTGGTGTCATGGTTGAACAGAGTAAACTTAGTAATGAATATACTGCAGGTAGGAGTGTAACCAGTGTTTAGTATGTTGAGATGCATAATTGCTTTATGTGGACACTCTCTTGACTTTGATGTAGGCAGGGTGGGCTCATTTCCCACACAGTGCTTGTGTTGCATCAATAGTAGCATGAATGCTGTCTGTCTCTATATGTGCTGTGATTGGAGTCCACCGTTCAGCCCAAATTACCTGGTATAGACTTCAGCAACACATAATTAACAGGACAAGCAAAGTAAAAAAATGGATAGATAGAAGGATGATTGTCCAAGTAAAACAGGCATGTCCAAAGTCCGGCCCGTGGGGCAAATGCCGCCCGCGTCATAAAATCAATAATAGGTGGACCGCTGGCACTGTTGCGGGAACCTGGGGTCTATGCTACAACCACAGTGTACTGATGAAATGTGGAATTGTTTGCAGTTTATTAACCTGTTTAGTCTTTTTGAACTGAAAGATATCTGGTGTAAATTGCTGTTGTTATTTGAAATACAAAGTAATTGGATGTTATTTGCCTGCGGTTAGTTCTTATTCTGGTCAGTTTTTCAACAGCTTATAAATAAATTGTATGTTTGTAAAACCACCGTGGAGCTGAGCGAGGCTCTCTGCCACCTTGTTTCAACTTGTGCGTAAATGCTCAGCATATTCAACACAGTGGATTACCACAAGGGTGACGCTCCCATGATGAAGAGGGATTTTCTCCTTTGTGTTTTAATGAGAATTGCAGCAGTGTTGACTTCCCTCTGGTCTGTCTGTCTGTCTGTCTGTCAAAATATAACATTTACATTTAGATATTCTCCCTTTCACTTCACTTAAGTTAAATTCATAAGAGATGCAGCATTTGTTTTAATTTTTAACTTTAAGCAAGATTGTGCAAAAGATTAACATTTAAATTAGAATTACTTCATAAAACATTTCAGGGAGCTATTTATTTAACATTATGAGAGGTGCTCTTGACTCTTGGAACTCCCTGCACTTTTTGTTCCAATTATAAAATAAAGATGTCATTTGTTTAACAAAAAAAAAAAAAAGAGGAAGAATGAAATAGCATGTAAATCTGAAAAGCTGCTGTTTAATAAACAAAAGACATGCATGGTGTGCATGTGGGTGTGACTGGTTGTTCGTCTCTATACTATATACCGTGACTGGCTTGGTGACCTGTTAAGGTTGTTGTCTGCCTTTCACCCAATGTCAGAACGTCATGGATAAGCTCCAGCACCCTTTATAACCCTGAACAGAACAAGCATTGTTGAAATTGTATGGATGTGTGGTCTAGTGTTTTATTGGGAGGATCAAACAATGTATTGAAGAAAAATCTAAAAGGTAATCGGTATTGCATCGAATCAAAATTGTCCCGCATTGCCCATCCCTAACTGCATGGATGACAGCGTGTTGCCAGTCGAGGAGAGATGAGTCGGAATGAGTGGAATAAAATATTTTTGAGGTTAAGAGCTTTATTCTTGTTGTTGAAAATAATACATTTTAGCAAAGTAATGTATGGCTATACACTTTTCTTGCTGACCAACAGTAAAAGCATAATAAAATAATTAAATCTCTCATTTTAAGGGTGGTGGGATTAAATTTAGGGGTAGTGTAGTACTCCAAAAATAGGCTAGAAACACCTACGGTTTTCTCTCAAAGTTCTTCTGTTTCTTTGCAACCTCCTTGAATGTGCTCAAGGAGCTTCAGCACCTTCATCCCTGAATCTCTGACACACTCGGGAGCTCGATAATGACTCCACAGACGAGACGTTGCCTGTCATTCTGTCCATCACTTTGCCAATTTTCAAGCTAGTGGCCCCTAAATTTAATCATCTCTACATCTTCATGATACAGACCAGCCTGTCGAAAGGAGAAAATCACACGTATCGTTTTTCTTTATCTGTGTGCCCACACAGTGTTAAAGAAAAAAATATTTTCAAATCTGAGTTAGTATACCCATTTTATAATGTTTCACTGTTTGTGATGAAAAAATGGTTTGATTCTGAGGGGAACTGTACTCCAACCATTTGTAATAACACAAAAAAAAAACAGCCAAATAAATACTTTTTCATGTCTGATGAGATCTGACGGATAGGATATGTGAAATTATCACCGTGAGCAAGCCATTACAAAAATTTTGGATCGTGACAAAACTGTTGTGGAAGATTGAAATGAGTGATTATAGTTCTTGAATTATAATTATTAAATATCACTGTCTTAATAGCAGTCTTGTAATGCAACGACTACTTTAGCACAGTTACTATATATATATATATATATATATATATATATATATATATATATATATATATATATATATATATATATATATATATGTATGTTGCACAAGTGGGGGTTCACCTTGGGCAGCCATATTGGTGCATGCATGTGTTTGTGTGAGTGATATTCTGGCCCCAGGGTCCTGAGCCATCATGCTTTATGAGGTGTGGCAAGGTGAGAGCAAAACATCTGCTCAGCCAAAGAAAAGCCTTGGTCTGGGTCTCATACTGGATTTTGAGAGTGGGAGTGCACACACCCACACGCACACACACAAACACAAAGTGCCAGTTACGCTTTCATGTATTGACCTGGTATACCACTTTACACACAATCAGAAAATCATGTCTTCTACACAGTATATACGGTTAGTAGTTAAATGAGTTAAAAGTCCTTACTATATGCAACTGGAGATTTCCCACCCAGATACACACTCCTCTTAAAGGTGTGTTACCTTTGATACCTGTTCTTGGATTGTACTTGTTTCCTCTTATTCTAGCTTTTCCTGGACGTCGAGGGCATTGAAAGAATCCCCCAGTACCTGCCATCATTCCCCATCCTTCCACTTCACCCTCGCTTTTGCTGCCCTTTCTGTCTCTTTTCAGAACACCCATGAGAGGAGAACTGCCATGTTAGGTCTGCTGGAGAAAGAATAGACACACACAGTGTTCAGATTGCCTTTGACACCCGAATCACTGAACCTGCCCACATCCACTCTCACCAACCTTGTCTGTCAGGCCGTTTGTGTGCATGTGTGTGTATGTGTGTAGGTACGTGCATACTATGTGACTCAAGCGAAAGTTTTTTAAACACCCTATTTATGCAAGCAAAAAAAAAATGCGAAAAAAATTCACACTCTGGAAAGACAAGTGGAAAGATGTGCTGACTCTTGAAGGTGTCTGCTTCCTTGATGCAATTTTCCTTAAGAGATATAAAGGGCTGCAAAGACAGTCAGCTTTGATTCATTTAATTTTTTTTTTCTTTTGTCCAGTTTCAAGCTTTAGCTCAGAATAACTCTTTAATTTAAACCCACTGAAATACTTGGAAAATACGATTTGAGTATACTACATTACCTCAACCCTAACCTCCCTCCTTCCCTCCCTCCAAAGTTCTTTTTTTTCTTTTTAATTTTTAAACATATTACATAATGTAGCTATAACACCATACTAAACTTTTTCTGGTAGATGAAATCAGTTGAAAATGCTCAAATGACTCTACCACTAATTACTGAATACTGTTCCAAACAATTTGGATGGGACATAGTTAAATTGGTTACAATACATTTTGGTTCACTTTGTTGGACAATAGATTCGGTAGATTGACATGCAGTGGGGAAAAGTAAGTTGTTTCAGTTTCAATTGGCAGGAAGTCCTGATTTTTTTACACTTGCTTTGTGTTCCTGTCATAATTGTCCAACCTCCCAAGGAACTGTAAAATGCTTTCAGAAGTCAAGAGGATGTGAACAAATAGAAATGGGCCTTCGTGCGAATTACAAGCACAAGTTACTCTTTCACCTCTGTGAAACAAAGCAAAAGCTTGAAACCCAGTGATGGGCATCTCAGACAGATTTTGCGAACAGAACACGAGAAATTTTCTTGATCCACACCACCTATGCAGCTAATTTGGTGTCCAATTCTGCCGCTGACGTCACGCTAAGACATTGGGGGATAGTGATAAAAAAACTAGCATTCCGGGGGCAATTATTTATTTTCATCTTGCTTTACAATGGATAGATTTCATTGAGAATAAACACCAGTTTATTTTTTTTTTTTTTTACCCAAAAATTCATTAAGAAATATGATGCTAAAGGTACTTTGTTTTCATGTAAAAACATCTGCTTTGCACAGATAATTGGATTTGATTATAAGTAATCTCAAGACTATGGACTCTGTTCAACCCGAACAATTGAAAGCAGTCATTTCAAAACATGGAATTCTATCACCGTATAAGCACTCGTTCAAAAATAATGTACTTTCATATCTGCTAATACACAAATACAAAATACTTAGTCTTGATTGTTACAGATTAACAATTTTGTTAACTTCTGACTTCAATCCATTATCCGAACCATATTAACCTTACAAGGGTCACGGAATGTTGGAGCCTATCCCAGCTGATTTTGGGCAGTAGGCAGGGGACACCGTGAAGTGGTTGCCAGCCAATCGCAGAGCACATATAGACAATCAACCATTCACACTCGGAATCCCATAAGGACAATTGTCAATTCACCTACCAAGCTGGGAGAATGTGGGGGAAAATCAGGCACAAGGAGAAACGTTTTGTCAACTTGATAAAAGAAATACTGTCAGTGTACCTGAAGTGAATATATTGTCCTTATCACAATTGATTGCTATATCTCAGGGTTTTGTATTGATATGCAGATATCCGGTGTCAATACACAAGTTCAACATATAAAATGTTTTCAGTGTTCTTCACCTTGTTTTTTCCACACTTTGTAAACATATTGAACAATCTTACTCATGGATGATCGGTATCCGAATCGGATGCATAAAACCTCAATATGAAAAAACCCTAAAATAGTTTTTGTATCCTTGTGCAAATATTTTTTTTTTTCATACAGGATGCTCGCCACCACACAAATGGATTCTCAGTTTTATACCTCCTTTTCCACTATGCACATCCCGAACATTTGGTGAGACAAATCACAGAGGGACATGCAACCATTACTTTTAACAGTCATAGAGCAACCTATCCATCTAAGTCTTGACACATAGCAGTGTAAAAATAATGCTGCAGCACTTAAAAAGGCACCAGGGAAATTGAGACATGGTAGCCAAAAGCACTTCTGTTTATATCTAATGGGATGCCACATAGTGCAATTGGCTGGTGACCGGTCCAGAATATTCCCCCCAAAATTCAGCTGGGATAGTCTCCACTTCCCCTATAACCCTAATGGGAACAAGTGGTATAGAAAATGGATGGCCGGAATGCACACATACCAGATAAGAGAATCTGCACGTGTATTTATTCAGCCCATTATAATCCCTCAAGAGGAAATGTAACTGACTCTGCTGTATATTTTTGTTGCACACCACACAGAGAACCAGCTCACACACATGCAGGTATGCGGGGAGGCATGTCAGATCGAAAGGGGACAGCAAACAATGCTGCATAACTTCAGCAGAAGACTTACCATCGGGCAAAGACAGTTAATGACTGAACAGACGTCGTTTTGGAGATATCCTAAAAAGTGATTATTTTGGAGGTACAATGTTTTGTCCTGATGCCATTGATATTAACAAGCATTTGCTGGAATTGTGCCATGCCAAATGCTCCATTGCAGATCACCTGTTTGTTTTTCACAGGCAGTTTGTACACAGTCCTCCACTTGAAGGTCGCTTATCTTTGATAAAAGTACTATTACTCACAGTGACTCAGCAAAAACTCTGTTGTTATTAACAAGCATTTGCTGGTATTGCACCATGCCAAATGCTCTATGGCAGATCACCTGTTTGTTTTTCACAGGCAGTTTGTAGACAGTCCTCCACTTGAGGGTCTCTTATCTTTGATAAAAGTAATATTATTCACAGTGACTCATCAAAAACTCTGTGGTTTATATGTGACTCATTGCTCTCTCTTCACCTCCACATTTGAAACATTATCAGAAGTTTTTTCCCATCCTAAAAATATAGCCAAGTCTATCAATGACTGATAAAGAAAACCATTGCTCATGCATTTTATGTCACCTCATCTTGAAAATGACCTAATGTGTTGCTTTCTTGTCTTTCCATAGTCAGTAAAAGTCTGCAGATATGCAGCATAATGTTATAGCAAGACTATTGCTTGGAGTTTGCTCATATTACCCCTATTCTGGCTAACCTACACTGGTTTTACTTGAGATTGAGAGTGATTTTCAAGTTTTGCTACTTATAAAATATTACATGGCATATAGCACCTTCTTACTTAGCTACTTCAGTGGGACTTAATGTTCTCTCCCTGGCTTGGCCTTACATTTACAACAAACTGGTCTTTGATGACTCAGCAGGCTCACAAAAAGTTTACGTCAGCTCAAGGAAGTGCAAAATATCTTACAGAAAAACCATATCTTTACAGTCAGAAGAGTTAAAACATGGAATGAACTATCCACATTTTAGACTTAAACTGACAAAATGGTCAGCTGAACATCAGGCCTGTACTCATATGTGTGTGTGTGCGTGTGTGTGTCTTTATTTTAAACAGTTATATATTTTTTTATTACTACAGTTTTAATTATTTGTCTGAAAGCCCATCCAGGGGCAGGCATTGGGAAAAAAACACTGGCTACAAATGCAGTGAGGCATAGAGGTCGTTTCTTTTGTATTATAGTTGTGGTATCTCTCTCTCCTCAAATAAATATGAAATTAAATAAAAAAAAAAATAGAGCATTCTCTAATTGGGTACCAGTCCTCCCAAATTCCGTACCAGTAGAAATTTATAGAACTGTTTAAACCTCGATGTATGACTTCTGTCTCCATGTTTGCACCTAGTCTGCAACTGGTCTGCAACTAGTCTGTGACTAGTCTTCACCTTTGCCCTTTTAAGGATTGCAAAGCGCAAAGAGAGGCTGTTGCTGTTACTATGGAGGATTCTGCATTGGCCAACTTCCCCGCAGGCATCTACCTTCTTGTAAAATGGATTGTCAGGCTGTTTAAAGACCGTCTAACATGAATTTAGAATTTTTTTTTCTAAATACATGTTTGAAGGTAATTGCTGAAATGTGTTCCTGTGTACTCAATTGTGGAGGTTTATGCATGTGGACAATGTTGTTGGCAACCTGTTGTTAATGAAAGATTAAGAAATTCCAGTACCGACAAGCAAGTTAAAATTAAAGGATACAAACAGATGATACCAATGGTAACAAAAGAGCCAAGCATAATTTCCATAGAAATGTAGGGTCAAGTCCAACTTCAAAATAAATTTGTAACACATCGCACCATCCGTCATTGTTTGAGCCAACGTGAACGTTATGGAAGATGACCAAGAAGGACACACCATTGCTGAAAATACAAAATAAATAAATAAATAAATACATAAATAAATAAATAACTGTCCTAAAATGACTATGGACAGACAAAACAAAACTGGCACATGTTGGCATGGCACATAAGTTCCATGTTTACATTTGATCAAGGAGGGTTTCCTGCAACCAACAATGATAATAGCTCCATAACATTATCACAAATAAAAATAAAACCTTTCCACTATAAGAGGCGAAAACAAGGACAGAGATGAGCTTGCATCTGTGCCTTTAAATTGAAATAATGCTATGGATGAACAAATGTAAGAGTAGAGGACTATACATTTTCACATCGAGTTAGTAGATTTTTAGTCCCCTACGGTCTTTACTGAGAACAATATAAACATCCCTTACTGGAGTCTTAAGCAAACGTGAAGGAGTCCAGTCACAGTCGAATAAGGACTGAGTGCAACCACCAGATGTGATGCTACATTAGAGTGAGCCAGCAAGACACCATTAGTCGTCTTCAACTTCAAGCTGAGAGATGGCCTCTCTACCATCTGAGCCAAATAGTCAAAAGGCAAGCCAAGCATGCAATAGGATACTTGCATTCCTTTTTCTGGGTGTTCAACGATGTACTTTGGGCACCACTTTGAGTAGAATGGTAGATCACTGTGTGTGACTGTGTGTGTGTGTGTGTTTGTGTGCGTGTTAATTAGTGCTGTGTACGAATTGGTGGTAATTCAAATTGAGTAGCGAGTTGGCCATAAAGAAAACTAATTGTTAAAGTGTAAAAGTTTAAAATAAATATCTTTAATATGTATAAACATGCTAAAGAACATTTTAGAATTATGTGCGTGCGTGCGTGTGTATGTGTGCGTGTGCGTGTGCGTGTGCGTGTGTGTGTGCGTGTGTGTCTTCATATTTTCAGCAAGTGTTAATTTGTGTTCAGCTCAGGGACATCAATCAGAGCGGTATGGAAAGACGGTTGACATTTTTTGCATCTCTTTGCACCTTCTAGTCTTTCTACTAATTACATATATTACCATAAGAGGAGGATGAGAAGTAAAACGGGGATGGTACATATCGAGCCACTTAAGGCTTTGTGCAAAAGGACATAGACATTTCTGGGCATCGTTCTTGCGTTACATGCAAACACTGATGTACAATGAGAATTTTGAATGCAAATGCAGTTAGGGTTAGGTCAGGATAGGTTAGGTTAGGTTAGGTTAGGTTAGGTTAGGTTAGGTTAGGTTAAGGCTGCCCGGTAGATGGTTTCATTTTAAATTATGCAATACCACAACTAAATGTATTCTTGTATTAATTGAAGGGAGGATTTGCCAACTCTGTTGGCATTTGTGATGTTCATTCTCTTGCCAGTTGTTCACTTAAGTGTAATATAAAATGTCACTTTTCAAATTATTTCCAATTCCCGTATTTTCCAGACTATAAGCCGCTACTTTTTGCTCAAACTTTGAATGCTGCAGTTTGTAGTCTAGTGTGGCTCTTGTATAGATTTTTCATTATTTTTATGATATTGTAAGATAATTTGTTTTGGTAATACAAGTAATAGTTATGAGGACTTTTAATTTAAAACACCTGCTTATAGGTTTATAGTCCAGTGCACCTTATAAATGAACGAAAACAGGATTTTCCACTTTTGGCTGGTGCTTCTTATATTCAGGTGTGTCTTATAATCCAAAAGTTATGGTAGTTACTTGTGAGAATATATTGTAAAAGACAAAAGCTAACACATTAATTGTATGTGCAGACATGCAATTTTAGTCATGTATCTGTACATCTTGGATATAGTTTGAAACAAAAAGGAGGCGTTCCTGGTGGATTGAATTTTTGCACTGGACATTGTTTTATAACAGGAGAGTAACCTTGTGCACTGTGTTGAGTAAACAGTGTCTGTTTCCAGCATGCTAATAAGCCCTTTGCTATTGTCTGACAACTTTCTAAATGAAGCTCATTATGCACTCATTGATTTTTCATATTCCTTCTCACCGGTAAATAGCCCCAAGGTGCTCCTCTTACACTTTGCCCTCCCATCTCTCGGTGGTACCCGCAATTGTTATCGCTCTGCTGTGTTTTATCAGTCTCTCAATAAACATCAAAACACACCAGACACTTTAGGGAGATGAACATTTTCCAATTAGCAAAGCAAATACCTCAAGCTTACACTCGCCATACCACATAGTGTATCCGAAAGCATGGGTGGCCGTTACAGACAATTAAAATTGTAAATGTGAGAATGAGGGTTTTGTGTCAATGAACTTGACTGGCTTGCACAGTTCTAACATCAACCCAAGAGAACACCTTTGGGATGAATTAGAGCAGAGAGTAAGAGCCAGACCTTATCATCCACCAATGTTTGTGACCTCACACATGCCTCTGGGGGGAAAAAAAAAAGTCAAAATTTCCTATAAACACACCTCAAAACATTGTAGAAAGCCTTCCCAGAGGAGTTGAAGCTGTTTTCGCTATCAGTGAATGGATGTCAAAATGAGTTTATATTCAAATAAAGGCAGTTGAGTGAATATTTTGGTAATATAGGTTAAATCACAAGTCATAACCCTTAACCCACAAGTCATTTTGTCATAGGCCAGTCTGTCAAGTTATCTCAAGTCAATTCTTGTGCAAAGTCACATGAGAAGTCGAGTCACTTATTCATTTCACTCTTGCATTATTTTTTCCTCATAACAGTTGAAGTCCGTTCAAATGGTGAAATTATTGGCCAATTAACTTGTGTATTACAGCTCTCAACATAATGCAATAAAATCACTTCATGATATTCTCTATTTAGTTCAATATAGGAGGTCTTCGACATTTCTTTCTAAAAAAAACATCTAGCAAGATTACATCTCATTACTACATTTGCTATTTCCAAGTTCCATCCGGGTAATACTATGAGCTTGGGCTATGTTTATACTGCAAGTCAATTATGATTTTTTTCCCCCCCATTTCATGTCAATGTGAGCAGTACAATCACAATATATAGGCCTCTTTTGTATGTGTATCTAAATCGGAGCTGTATTGGTTTTTACTTCAATCTGGATGCATCGGGCCTATCCTATGTGGCTTAAAACATCATGACAAAATAGATGACACAAAAAGCATGAATCTCCTTAGCAAGGGCTTTGATTGATCAAAAGGCTAATCCTCCAATGGAGACTTTGCCATTTTCAGTATGTGCCAAAGACATAAAATGAACTTTGGTTCAGTCTTTCAAAGTCATCATCTATCAAGTAAAGTCCCAAGTCATTAACCCTGAAGTCCAAGGCAAGAATGAAGTTTTTTTTTTTCTTTTTTTTTTTTTTTTGTCAAGTCTTGTTACAAGTCATCAAAACGGTGTGTCAAGTCCCCATCTCGGGCCAGTGATTGAGGGCTAAATGTGCTAATGTTCTAATTTGGTCTGGACCAAACCAAAGGTATGAAAATAACCTTTGGTTACCTAAACATTTCAAAATGAATGAAATTTTTATGCCACATTGCGCACCCTGCCCCTATTTGTTCCTACCGTGTCTCCCGTATGAGTATTTTTTCACATTACCTTTTCTCTGCTCCACCTATCTTTTCACTTAGATTGTTTTCGCCACATTTCATTCCTAATCTTGTCATTTATTCATCCCCCACTGTTAACACTTTTAAGCCTCATTTCCTATTTTCTCACTAACATTAACTCATAGGCCCTTCTCTACTATGATCTAAACAAATTGAATGTATTATTTTATGTATATGCAATCATAATTTTTTAAACTCAGGCTTGATCTTTTCTATGACACAAGATCTCCATTCCCCGTATTTTCTCCTCCACCCTTCTATGCTCAAACTACCACAGTTCCGCTTGATAACGCCCTCTAAACTTGCACTCCTTCCTTTGTGTGTGTGTGTGTGTGTGTGTGTGTGTGTGTGTTGTGTGTGTGTCCTGATCAAATGAGGTGATTCAAATGGCATTTTATGGGGCCTTGCAGCACAACCAGGCTGAACATGACAGGCAATCATAAAAGCTATTGTCTGACGTGCGTGCCATTTTAATGTATTCCATTTGATTTAATGCATGCAAAAGGTGAAGCCGAATGCGTGAGGATGAGTGGTCTTGGGGGTGGAAGGCTCGGGCATTTTGAGAAGAACTGACAGCAAAAAAAGACACTATGAGTTGAAATGCAGCACCAAGAAAGCCAAGTATTTCAGCCCCAATTTTAAGCATTCTTCACTCAAGTATAAAAGGGATTGCACAGCTATGCCAATATCTAATTTCTAGCAAAGATTTGCCATTTGGAGTGAAAGTGAAAATTTAACACATGCGGAGTAGCAGACTGAGGGAGGAATTCAAGAGAGATGGCAGACGGTAAGTGTGAAATATTAAAAACAAAATGCAATATCCAATGCATGAAGTGATTGCATACCAGAGAGAGTTGAAGGTGTGAACATTCTGATATTTGTTGCTTGGAAAATTATTCATTTCAAAGAACCATCATATTTGCATCTGGTGTCATCCCGCCGACATTCCACTTTCACTCAAATTCGGGAAAACTATGACAAGGGCAATTGCACAAATCTGTTGTTAGATGCATGATTTATTTTTGACAAGCCAGTATAGTTGAGAGGGAGTTTAATTCTATCGGCAAATGTTTATTTCTTTAATCCCACACAGAAAATATTCCAGCAAAGATTTACTGACTGTGAGGCAGATGTCAACCACCTATTCCAAGCTGACTTCACAAGTGCATTCATGTTCCTTTTCTCACTGTTGTCCTTGCCTAAATGTGTCACAAGAGCTAAAACAAGGTGTGCTGACAGCTTGTGTGACATCCTGGTGGCAAGTTCACATTTCAGTTCCATTGTCAACGGCACATTTTTTGTCTTTGTGCTTGCATTTTGAAAAAACAAAAAAACAAAACAAATTGGGGGCACGGGTGAATATAGAGTTTATAATATTTAACAAGTTTTCACCCATTCAAGCATTTTATGTATTTTTCAAAAACTGTTAGTAAACCCTTAACATTTTCACTTTAAGTCAGTTTGTTGATGATAAGGTGATACATTATTACACATAATTTTCTTATTACATGAAAAATCAGCAGGTAATAATAATGAATGAAAGTTTTTTGCAGTCTTGAGCCAAAGAGTTGCTCAATCAGAATGTAACAGTTAAATTTTTTTTTAGGCAATTTCTAGGGTGAGAGATTTGTGTCAAAACGATTCACACGTGTTTTTCATATCCACACTTATATATTTGTGATTTTCACGTATTTTTCTAATCCACAAATATATTCATAATTTTCATGTGTTTTTCAATGTGTGTGTCTAGATATTTACATATCGGACATCATTTGGTCCCATCCATCCATTATCTGTATTGCTTGTCCCCACGGGGTCGTGGGTGTTCTGGAGCCTATCCCAGCAGTCATCGGGCAGTAGGCGGGAGACACCCTGAACCGGTTGCCAGCCAATCACAGGGCACATAGAGACAAACAACCATCTGTACTCAGACTCACACATACTACGGGCAATTTGGAGTGCTCAATCAGCCTACCATGCAGGCACGGGGAGAACATGCAAACTCCACACAGGGAGGGCCGGAGGGGGAATGGACCCCGCACCCTCTGAACTGTGAGGCGGACATGCTCACCAGTGCACACCGTGCCGCCTATCTTTAACTGTTGTTTTAAAGAATTTTTAGAGGGCTGGAAACTAAGAATGCACTAATAAAATACCCTGCTTGGAACCATTGTTTAAATGGAAGTACGCCATTATCCAGTTTAAGATATTGGTGAGCGATGCCGTTCTTTGCCAAGACACTGGAGTGTCCTGGCCTGAAGTACAGCCTGTGCTGCAATATCATCAGTCAGTGAAAAGAGAGACCATTCGATAATTGGACAAAAAGAGGTGGTGTAAATAGAATCAGTGGGAGATAAATTACTTCAATTGAAGTAAATAAGGTAGTGTGAAGGAGAAGACACTTGGGGGTACCTTTGAATAATTCCCTCTTTATACTAAGTGTGAGTCGAAATCCAACTTTTTCCAACAGTTTTGCATCAGCATAATAAAATCACATTTCACAGAGCCACAAAGTCCAGATGGGTTTTGTTCATCACTTCTGTTTGATATTGTCAGTTTCCACATTCAAACCCCAATTCCCACAAAGTTGAGATGTTGTGTGAAACATTAATAAAATCAGAATACAATGATTTGCAAATCAATTTCAACCTTTATGAAATACACAAAGATAAGATATTTAATATTCAAAGTCAAACTGAAAAACTGTAGTTATTTTGTAACTGTTTTATATGAATAGTAACTTGTAACTTCTGTGCTCACTGAGATGATTTTATTTAAAAAAAAAATCGTTTGATGGAAATAAGTCAAAGCTATTTCAAAGCACCACATCCAGACTTCATCGGAACTGTGGTTTGCAGACAAAAAAAAATCCAATATTTGAAGAAATTATCTCTTCAAGTACACTAATTATTCAAGACTTGAGGTATATAAGCAATAAAAGCCCTGCGCATAAATCAAATATGGGAAGTGTACAATAACCAATGAGTTATGTTTTCACTTCTGTTTAAACCTTCATCAATAGACCTCTTTTTGGCGGGTATGATTTCTTGTGTAATTTCTGTAGCAAAACCATATATTTGTATTTATTCCTGAGAGAAAAAGCGTGTGCATCATATCAACTGGATTTAATCTCACCAAATTACATTTAAGAGGAGCTAAAATCTAATATATACCACTGTGGGATAGTCACATATTACTCACCTCCAGTTTAAAAGGATAGTAGTTTATTTTTGTGTCGTAAACATTATGTTAAATCCATCTGGTAAAACTGATTAAATCTTCAAAGTGCTTTCTGTGATTCACATTCTTGGAAAAAAGAAAGAAAGAAAAAAACACAAACAAACATGTATATAACAAAAGGTAAAAGAGTATGAATATAAATATCTATTTCTTGACAAAAAAAGAAATATGATGATTTGGTTGTTTCATTCTGTAAGACAAACCTTGCAAATGTAATGCAAGTGACATGAGAGGAAGAGGACAGAAATTGGCCAACAACATTCGTTGCATGATTGGAGCTAATTAGCACTGAAAAAGTTCAATCTGGAAATGTTTTCTATAAATATGTAAGCAGAATCTTACTTGAGTCAGAAAAATAGGAGCATACAGTATTACGGAATATTTACTTTTGTTTATATACAAATAGTTGAATCTCCGGAGTGACTGCCCATCCATCAAGCAGTGTTTAGCTGCATGTGCTTTCAGTGGGGAGTTACTCGACTTAATCCACCTCTTAATACCACCACTGTGACATCACAATTCCAGAAACCATTAATTCTGTTTAAAAAAACAGTAGGTGACACTAAGTGAATATACCTTCAGTGGGACGAGGTTGTCGGTGGAATTGTGGCCTGCCACAGTACACTGTGATGCAGGCACAGCAGGGCAACAGCCTGATCCACCAAGAAGAAAAAATGTTCCTCCTCCAAGATGATGACTTGACACAGACACCTTTTGAAATTTAGTACGTCATGCATAAAACCTTGGGGAAAAAAATGTTTATGATGGAAAGGCACCTCTAAATTGTGAAGAAAATTACCTAAAATATCTTCTTTGAAATGTATGTTTCATACTGTTGAAAATATTTTTTCTCAGTACCTACATTGCTCAAGAATGGCAATCCAAACATATATTTAATTGTAAAAAGAGTCACTTGTCAAAAGTGGAACCTCTGCCTTCACTATTTCCTCTCAAAGATTTACTATATCTGAAATTCGACCTGGACTGAGAATAGATTTTAGGACTGGAGAAATGAATGAGAATAGACTGGAAACATATTTTCTTACTGGCTTTCAAACTGGCTTCAAGAAATTCCAGTGTGGTCAGCTTTGACCACACTGGTCATGAATGTGATGAACAGAATGCTCCAAATCCCCGTGATCATTTTCTGGTAGCAAGTGTAATAAAAGTAAAGTATTGCCACAGTTTTGTATGGGTTTGACTAAATTATTACCTAATATTTATTTGAGTCTGATTTAGACAAACTGTGATAACTTGCCCAATAAAAAACAAATAGACAATTTTAGGGTAATGGGAAAAGCAGGTGGGAAACTCAACTCTGCATGTGTAGCAATTGCCAATAGAAATAACTCATTGATCACATAAAAGGTACGTTAGAAACACTGCAAAAGCAGCATTGCCATCCTATTTGCCTACTGTCCCAAATTTTACACATTTAATGTGGATTGTTCAGGAGACTGTCGTTGAATTACAGGAGCAGTTGGAAAAGGACATACAGTCATTTTCACCTCACTAATTATATTCATGAAATCATGCACACCGCTGTTCCATCCTCAAATTAGAATTTGCTGCTATAATTTCTCTCGCTCTCTATTTCTCGTTCTCTCTCTCCCTCTCTCTTGTATGAAAAGTTGGTAACACCACAAAAACTGAAGGAAATACGCAATTTGATTAATTGGCAGCATTACATGGGGCGTGTACCAGCTAAAAGCAAAAATGAAGGAGAGAACTGCTACAGATCAATATTACCCACTGAAGGATGCTGAAAACATGTGTCTTTTTAAGCCATTTACATTGGCATGCAAGGCCGAGAGAAGCAGACTTTTTAAACTCAAGCTTTTCCAGGACATGTTTTCCATGATTAGAAAATCGGTCAGTAATTTTCCAGTTTTTTTCAGGGAACCTGGGAACACTGATATAAAATTACCTCTGAATGGTGAACAGACAATGGCTTGCATGTATATGCATATAATCACAATCGCAATGGACATCATCAACTGATCAGTTGTTCGCTTCGCAAAAAAAAACTAATAAACAAAAGACTTTATTAAACATGTTAACATTTCATTTTTAACTGAAACAATTTCACTTATGTTGTTTGTTTTTAAAAGTAGTTCCCATGGGTAATATAAGGAGTTTTATTTTATTGTTACAGCCCGTGGACGGCAAGAACAGGTCAACTTGCATTCATGCCTCTTCAATTGTTGCAAATTTCGCACTTACGAGAGTGTGTCAGTGTCAGAAATCTTGATGGAAGAAAGTGGGCAAGCCAGGTGTGTAAAAAATGAAATGAATTAAGTGCGACTGGGAAAATATTGCCCTTCGTGAGCATGTTTATTCCCCTATACTTGTTTTCATTGAACAGTGTTTTTCGTTTGAGAAGAAATTGAATTTTTGAGATGTGCTCCCTGGTCAAATGTAAAACCAAGTAAAAGAAAAAAAGCACGATTTAAAATCTCTCTCTTGCTCGCTCTTTCTCTCTCTCTCTCTCTCTCTCTCTCTCTCTCTCTCTCTCTCACTTGCTCTTGGATGTTGAGAAACATTAAGGCATCTCTTGCTTTATGCATTTCTTCTCGAGACTAGGCCTGGGGGATTATCAACAAAAAATAAGACAGCGTGTGTTTGTACACACTACCATATCCAAGCGTGTGCTCAGGAAACACGTATGTGTACATATTTGTTAGATTATATCTGTGTTTCTCGTCTAGTCAATGAATTCATATGTATCTGTATTGTCATGCGCCTTATGTGGAACTCATGTGGAGTTGGAGTATTTGGTAGTGGTATGATGTTAATCCCCGAGGAAACTTAAATCAAGAAGACATGCTTCTTGAATACCATGAACCATAACCAAACCATTCCTGAAAGTATCAAATTCATCACAGTGGGTATTTAATGACAGTACATTTCCGTGACCTTCTCTTCTACTGTGCAAAAACTAATTCGGTGAAAGAGCAAAACCGAAAGGAGCATGTCGACACAAATAGTGTTAGGGAATGCTACAGTTTTCTATCATTCCAAATCAAAACATTCTTCATTCATTCATTCTAGGGTGAATGTTTTGGAAAAAAAGACAGTTGTGTACAAGTTTCAATTTCAGCCCAGATGAGCTGACACTCTCTGTGTTAGTGTTATGTTTTCTATGATTAGCCTTGCCGGCAGGGATTTGCAGTTGGAGTGGAGTGAATGTGTATGTGTGTGTGTGTGTGTGTGTGTGTGTGTGTGTGGAGGGGGGGGGTGCAGCTATTTGTGTACTGGAGTCACTTTGTTGCTTTCTCTGTGACCAGCCGGGTTTTCGGAAGAAGGAGGCGTTCATGGACTTTAAAAAGATCCCTGTTTCTTACACGAGTAGTAGAAGGCAGACCCCAATTTCTTACACACACCAACAGCCATTTCCGCAGTTTCATCCTTTCCTGTGAAACCACTAGAAATAGAAATACAAAACATTATACGCACAGTAAATAGCTGATAATGTCATGAGTAGAATGAGCAGGGCGACCAAATGCAGCTTGGACCACGGTCTATTGAGGAAATGAGGTGGGCAAACAAAGACACGGGCGGGATAGAGACTCACGGCGAGCAGAGAGGCAAACAGAAGTCCACTCGGACAAGGAACAGATTCTGACCGTTCGCCTCCACACAAGACCGGGGGGGAAACTGGACGAGCAGGACAGGAACACAAGACACAGACACAGATGGGAGACAACAGTAGAGACCAACAGGGAGAAACACACGGGCAGGGTTTAAATACATGGGATAACAAGAAAGAGTAGGTGACAGACATTACAGTAATGAAGGGGTGTGGCTGAGGGAAGTTGCCGGCCGATCGTGCTCTGGCACGGGCGTGACAGATAAAGGATGTATCAAATGTTGGTCATATCATTAAGAGCATCAAGTTTCATACTGCTATTACTACTACTAAATGATAATAATAATACTCACTTGCTGAGTGCACATGATAGCCAAAGCACTGCAGCAATATCCAATTATTTGCCCCTTGTATGTAATGATGCACACCATTTTGTCTTCAATCAGGCTGTACAACATCAGTGCCTCCTTCAAGCCCAATACTATTGTTGTTTCTGTGAAACACCAACTTTCCACTCATCTTGTTTTCCGAACCTGGACTGAAAAAAAAAAAGTTTAATTGACTGAATTTTATTTTGTCAAGTAGTTGCACAAAATAAAATTGTCTGGATTCAGATAAACTTTCTAAGTGATAAATCTGGATCCGCTTTTTCATGGCCAGGAAAAAAAACATCACTGCTCTTTCTCTCTTTGAGAATCTAAATCTAGATAAACTTTGCTCTCCAGCACTGTGAATAGACTTTACCAGGGTAGCTAGGGAGTGTGAGCCCCCTCGTTGGAACTGCAACTGATCCGTTATATCATCTACTTGTGGGTGTATGTATAATTAATGTCAATCCTAGTCCACTGCAATTGGCAAGTGACCAGTTTAGGAAAGTTTGCTGGGAAAGGCTCCAGCTCATCTGCGACCCTAAAGAGGACAAGCAGTATAGAAAATAGATTGGCTGATGTATGTCCTACTCAGCATTTTCCAGATTTTGTTTTTTAAATTAAATGTTAATATGGTACAATGGTTAATGTAAACATTGGTGCATCATTGGCACTAAAGAACCCAAAAACCGACATAAATGCTTTTTTGTGCGTCCTTTCCCAAGCATCCTCTATGGATGAGTCTCTGAGTGAAAGTTCAGATGAGTGTCAGAAGGGGAGATGGTTCTAATGTGTCATGGTGAAGTTCAGTGACGGTCAATTAATCCGGTCATAGCACTGAAGTGAAAAAGGCACATGAGCTGACATATGAAACATGGTTCATCATTAGCCTACAGCTGACATAAACCTCTGACCTTCATTTCATTTGTACAGTACTTTATGTGTGAATAAGCAGGTAAATGTCATCACAGCAATCAAAAGGTCAGGTATTTAATTCCAGGGCAAATCAACCAGAATTTTAGCATCAGCAATAAATGAAAACCAAATTAAACACTTGCTTGTTTTTTTCAAAAGCTTTGATGCTGTTTTGAGAATGATGTATTAAATAAAAAGTGGGAGTATTTGGCTGTTCATTAAATATTTTGATGTTCCTTCTTTGGTTATGCACTGCAGATTTTGATCTTTCATTCTCACTCTCTTTCTTTCTCTCTTTTTGTTTCTTCATTTTGCATGTGTGTGTTTTCTAAATGAGTATAAGACACCAATATATATTGTGTCAAATTACAAAATTCACTCCCAAACTCCGAAAAAAAACATTGTTTTCCAAACATGTCGATGCATCGGGCTATTTGAATGACAAACTAGGAGCTGGTGGCACTATTTCCCTAAACAGAGAGCCTACAGAAACAAAAGATACATATACTTTTATTCCAAAAACGCACTATAACACCTTTATTCATCCACATTAATTTCTCTGTTAAATCACTCCACTGTATACAAAATGCAGTATTAGAAAGCAAGAAACAGGTCTACCTGGTAAATTAGTGTGTTACCTGTCAAAATGTTGTCACAAATACGCAACATCTTTCACAAGAACCCTGTAGACTGAGCATTCATACAAGATAGCCAAAGTCAGATGACACACCCTGTTTCTTGTTTCTGTCTACAAGTATTCTCCGATGTTTGACTCAATGAAAGTTAGCTGTATTAAAAAAATAAAAAAAAACACTATGCACAACTTATTTATACAACGCCAGAAGCTGTAGTTGACCTGCATCACAGAAGGTTGAGGGTTAGACAATTTAGCTGCTACGATAATTGGGCTGCACAAACCCCTTTACCACAATAAAGTGACATCATCATCTTCCCATGGGCTCACCACCTGTGGGAGGGGCCAAAGGGGTCGGGTGCAGTGTAAGCTGGGCGGCGGCCAAAGGCAGGGACCTTGGCGGTCTGATCCCCGGCTGCAGAAGCTGGCTCTTGGGACATGGAATGTCACCTCTCTGGCTGGAAAAGAGCCTGAGCTGGTGTGCGAGGCAGAAAAGTTCCAACTAGACATAGTCGGACTTGCCTCCACGCACAGTTTGGGTTCCGGTACAAGCCCTCTCGAGAGGGACTGGACTCTCTTCCACTCTGGAGTTGCCCACGGTGAGAGGCGTCGAGCAGGTGTGGGTATACTTATTGCCCCCCGGCTGGGCGCCTGCACATTGGGGTTCACCCCAGTGAACGAGAGGGTAGCCTCCCTCCGCCTTCGGGTGGGGGGACGGGTCCTGACTGTTGTTTGTGTCTATGCACCAAACGGCAGCTCAGAGTACTCACCCTTCTTGGAGTCCCTGGAGGAAGTGCTGGAGAGCGCTCCTTCTGGGGACTCCATCGTTCTACTGGGTGACTTCAATGCTCACGTGGGCAATGACAGTGAGACCTGGAAGGGCGTGATTGGGAGGAACGCCCCCCCCCGATCTGAACCCGAGCGGTGTTCTATTATTGGACTTCTGTGCTCGACACGGATTTTCTATAATGAACACCATGTACAAGCACAAGGGTGTCCATGTGTGCACTTGGCATCAGGACATCCGAGGCCGCAGTTCCATGATCGACTTTGTAGTCGTGTCATCGGATTTGCGGCCGCATGTTTTGGACACTCTGGCGAGGAGAGGGGCGGAGTTGTCAACTGATCACCACCTGGTGGTGGGTTGGCTCCGATGGTGGGGGAAGATGCCGGTCCGACCTGGCAGACCCAAACGCTCTGTGAGGGTCTGCTGGGAACGTCCGACAGAATCCCCTGTCAGGAAGAGCTTCAACTCCCACCTCCGGCAGAGCTTTTCCCACGTCCCGGGGGAGGCGGGGGACATTGAGTCCGAGTGGACCATGTTCCGCGCCTCCATTGTTGAGGCGGCCGACCAGAGCTGTGGCCGTAAGGTCGTTGGTGTCTGTCGTAGCGGCAATCCCCGAACCCGCTGGTGGACACCTGCGGCATGGGATGCTGTCAAGCTGAAGAAGGAGTCCTATCGGGCCGTTTTGGCCTGTGGGACTCCGGAAGCAGCTGACAGGTACCGGATGGCCAAGCGGAACGCAGCTTCGGCGGTTGCTGAGGCAAAAACCCGGCCGTGGGAGGAGTTTGACGAGGCCACGGAGAATGACTTCCGGACGGCTTCGAGGAAATTCTGGTCCACCATCCGGCGTCTCAGGAGGGGGAAGCAGTGCAACATCAACACTGTTTACAGTGGAGATGGCGTGCTGCTGACCTCGACTCGGGACGTCGTGAGTCGGTGGCGAGAATACTTCGCAGACCTCCTCAATTCCACCTACATACCTTCCATTGTGGAAGCAGGGCCTGGGGACTCTGAGGTGGACTCTCCAATCTCTGGGGTCGAAGTCACTGAGGTAGTTAAAAACTCCTCGGTGGCAAGGCCCCGGGGGTGGATGAGATCCGCCCGGAGTTCTTAAGGGCTCTGGATGTTGTGGGGCTGTCATGGCTGACACGCCTCTACAACATTGCGTGGACATCGGTGACAGTACCTCTGGATTGGCAGACTGGGGTGGTGGTTCCCCTCTTTAAGAAGGGGGACCGGAGGGTGTGTTCCAATTACAGGGGAATCACACTCCTCAACCTCCCTGGTAAGGTCTATTCAGGGGTGCTGGAGACGAGGGTCCGTCGAGAGGGCGAACCTCGGATTCAGGAGGAGCGGTGTGGCTTTCGTCCTGGCCGTGGAACAGTGGACCAGCTCTACACCCTCAGCAGGATCCTCGAGGGTGCATGGGAGTTCGCCCAACCAGTCCACATCTGTTTTGTGTACTTGGAGAAGGCGTTCGACCGTGTCCCTCGGGAGGTTCTGTGGAGGGTGCTTCGGGAGTACGGGGTGCTGAGCCAACTGATAAGGGCGTTTCGGTCCCTGTATCACCGATGCCATAGTTTGGTCCGCATTTCCGGCAGTAAGTTGGATTCGTTTCCAGTGAGGGTTGGACTCCGCCAAGGCTGCCCTTTGTCATCGATTCTGTTCATAATCTTTATGGACAGAATTCCTAGGCGCAGCCAAGGCGTTGAAGGGGTCAGCATCGCTTCTCTGCTTTTTGCAGACGATGTAGTGCTGTTGGCTTCTTCAGGCCGTGATCTCCAGCTCTCACTGGAGTGGTTCGCAGCCGAGTGTGAAGCGGTCGGGATGAGGGTCAGCACCTCCAAATCCGAGTCCACGGTCCTCGATCGGAAAAGGGTGGAATGCCCTTTCCGGATCGGGGATGAGATCTTGCCCAAGTGGAGGAGTTTAAGTATCTTGGGACAAGATACTTAACAAGAAGTATCACTTAACAAGAGTTCACGAGTGAGGGGAGGATGGAGAGCGAGATCAACAGGCGGATCGGTGCAGCGTCGGCAGTAATGCGGACTCTGTACGGGTCCGTCGTTGTAAAGAGAGAGCTGAGCCAAAAGGCAAAGCTCTCAATTTACCGGTCGATTTATGCTCCTACCCTCACCTATGGTCGCGAGCTATGGGTCGTGACCGAAAGAACGAGATCCCGGATACAAGCGGCCGAAATGAGTTTTGGCCGCAGGATGTCCGGGCTCTCCCTTAGAGATAGGGTGAGAAGCTCGGTCATCCGGGAGAGACTCGGAGTAGAGTCGCTACTCCTCCACGTTGAGAGGAGCCAGATGAGGTGGCTCGGGCATCTCATCAGGATGCCTCCTGGACGCCTCCCTGGGGAGGTGTTCCGGGCATGTCCCACCGGTAGGAGACCCCGGGGACGACCCAGGACGCGCTGGAGGGACAATGTCTCTCAGCTGACCTGGGAACGCCTTGGGATCCCCCGGGATGAGCTGGATGAAGTGGCTGGGGAGAGGGAAGTCTGGGAGTCCCTCCTAAAGCTGCTGCCCCCGCGGCCCGACCCCGGATAAGCGGAAGAAGATGAATGGATGGATGGAGGTGACATCAGGGAGAAATAAAAACATAACAACATATGATGATAATTGACAAAATGCCAAACAGAACTTGGTAAATCTTTACTTGGCAAAGAAAAACAAAATGTGTCCACCAACAACCAACCAGTCAGCCTTAACCAATACACAATTTGGTTTAAGTACTGAGAATGTTGGAAAAATTAGTCAGACATATTTGTTCTCTTAATTATTTGATGAAAAACTCATATTAGCCCCCCCCACTCCCCCTCACTACTCCCATTATGATTATAATTTCAGATGACCAATTATTACCATGATCTTTCAGACCACACTAGTTTTGTGACTCTGTCTGTCTATGTCTGTCTGTCTGTCTGTCTGTCTCTCTCTCTCTCTCTCTTTATTGTGCAGCATTTTTAACAACTAAACAAAGAGGCACGAGCTGGCCTCGACACTGACATAGTACCTATCACAGTTGCCCACATCAGTTGCCGGCCTTAGGCAAGCAAGGGTTCTTGCCTGAGAAATGAAATATGGATTTCTAATTTAAGATATCTGGGTCAAACTTCCTTTCATTTCTAGGCGCTGCAACAACCTCACACCATTAACCGAGAAATACATATTAGTTTGAACTTTATAATGGATGAGGAGCCCCAGACAATCGGGCAGCTGCTGTGCCGATAATGACTATCAGAAGATGATCATTTCTTTTGTTGTCAATATGAGCTTTCATTAAAGTAATTAAAAAATGCATTCTCCTTGTATAGTGCACATGACAAATTTAAAAGGAATCGAAAGAAACAAAACTGTGAGCTGCTGCCATCCATCCATACAGTACATATGACACATACAAACATACAGTACATTTGCCCTGTGATTGGCTGGCAACCGATTCAGGGTGTCCCCCGCCTACTGCCCAATGACTGCTGGAATAGACTCCAGCATGCCCGACAAGCTATATAGAAAATGGATGGATGCATTTTTTTTTTTTTTTAAATCAAATGCATACCATTTAGCTGCAGTATATGAGAGTTACATTGGCAGTGCATGAGGTCCAGTGGAAACAGTAAGCATGGACTGAAGCAATAAGAACAGCACTTGGGTTGCTATGATATTTTGTCATAGTGATGCCATTATGACTAGAAGGGTGAGAGGTGATAATAGATTATTTCATATCCCTGTAGTTGGGCACACTCTTCATACTTCCAAAATGGTAAATGGCAAATGGATTGGACTTATGTAGTGCTTTCTCCACACCGTATGGTGCCCAAAGTGCTTTACATTGCCTCACATTCACCGATTCACGCACACATTCAAAAACAAATGGGAAGCTGTAATGAGCATCACTTTGAGGAGACCTCAAAATGACAGGTTTGTTCAATAATTAACATTGCATCATAAAAAGGAGTAAACCACGTCCAATGCTTTAAATTATCATCTATCATAACAGGTTCCCATGACATAACTGGCATGATAGAGAGTGGTCCTTTTCCTATGATCAGGAGCCAGAGGTAATTGGCCCTATCTGCAGTGAATCACAAGAGGGAACCTGGAGATAAAATGAGTGATCCCCCCTCCCTGATCCCTTTTTCTTTTTGCCTCCTGACCTTTGATGTCACTTCTGGGCCTATGTGTGATGTTTCTTAATGCTGTGTGTTATATCTTGGTTTTTGGACTTTTAGAGTGTGATTGTAATTGACTACAAGTGTATTGGTCAGGATATACGTGTATATATATATATATATATATATATATATATATATATATATATATATATATATATATATATATATATATATATATATATATATATATATATATATATATATATATATATATATATATATGGTGGTTTTCTGTGGGAAGCCAACATTGTTTTCATGCAAAATACACACATAGTGACAGGTTGTTCATACCTAGCGCAAATACTCCCTTAAGTTGGACTATTTGGAGCATCCACAAATATAATGAACCATGAATATAGTGATCCATCAGTATGCGCTAGTCTGAATGAGCAGCAGCTAATTGTGCTTTTAAAAGAAGCATGCAACTTTTCAATCTGGACATTTTTCAGAGGGTAGAAGGATGTTTTATTGATATCGATTTGGTATGACAGCTGAAAGTTAGGTCGGAATCTATCATCACACCAGGTTTTGGACTTGGTCTTTGGTTTTTAAAGACAGTAACCTCAGTTTTTATCCATCCATCATTCGAGCCGCTTCATCCTCACGAAGGTCGCGGGGGTGCTGGAGCTTATCCCATCTGTCAACGGGGGTTGCGGGTACATCTTTAACTGGTCACCAGCCAATTGGGGGGCACTCAGAGACCAATAACCATTCACATTCACTCACACCTCGGGACAATTTGGAGTGGTTGGCCGACCATGCATGTTTTTGGAATGTGGGAGGAAACTGGAGCACCCGGCGGAAACCCGCACAGGCAAGAGGAGAACATGCAGATTACTTGGTTAAATTAAATGAAATTTTGGTTCATCCTGTTATTTGTTTTAGACAGTGACATTAGGAGCTCAAATGAACAGTAGTAATCTGGGTTCACTGCTACCTATACTTTCATTGCATGTTTTCTGCAGTCATGATCATCAACATGGTCTGTCATGGTTAAGAAGGGGCTGAATCAGAAGGTAGATCAGTCACACAACTTTTCTCTCGGCTGGTCTGGGAATGACAAGGTATCCATGGAAGAGCTTGGCAAAGTGGGAGGGTAGAGGGAAGTCTGGACTTCACAGGTTGAACTTCCCAGGTTGCTTCCCGCACAACCTGATAAACTGAGGAAAATGGATAGATTAATGGATGGCATGCTGTCATTCAAAGGATCAAACAATCTTTGCTTGTCCTGCTGAAATGAAGCTCTTAATGGCTGATCATCTCTTGTCTGTGAGCCAGTGTATATTACTGCGACAAAGCCAAGTTCAACTAAGGTTGAATGCCAATATGGGGATGGATTTCATCTGTATTTGGTTTTGGCTGTGTCACTTTTCACATCACCCAGTCACAGTATGCACTGTATCTAGCTACTTGCTTCTACATGCAGAAGCAGAGGCTGCAGTATAGAAAACAAACAAGGACCCGAAACTATGAAAGCATTTCAACACAAGGAGACAGCAGTTCTTATAATGTATCTGTGTGTGACACATTGGTGCACAACCCCCCCTGCACCGTTACTTCAACTGTGCTTACCTGGCACAAAGCTACACACACGCACTTACACACTAACGGACACACTTACACACAAACAAACACACACACACACGCCAATGACAATCATTGCCATCTGTGATTGGCTGGCAAACGGTTCAGGGTGTCCCCTGCCTACTGTCCGGTAACTGCTGGGATAAGCTCCAGTGCACCCGCTACCCCCATGGGGACAAAGCAATACAGAAAATGGATGGGATGGATGGATAATAATGCATCAGATTTCTACTACACTTTTCAGGACAGAAGGGTCAATGCCAATATGTGCCTACGGTCACTCCTACCACCACCAAACATTCACATCCAGCTGTGCACCAGTGTGAGTGACAGTAGAGGCAAGGTGGGTGAAGTTTCTTGCCCAGGGTCACAACAACACAACTTGGACAGAGCAGGTTTTGAACAGCCGACTTTTTGCTTACTGGACGACCTTTACTATATCCTTAGCCACGGCCACCCTCATTGCCAAACACTAATACCCCCCCACCCCCACAGGGACAGCAGCCGATCAAGAACTACCTAAACCTAAACACTGGAGATCAATTTACCATTTAGTTTTTAAATGATACCACTTTGACTGCTGCTTGTATTTTAGCCTTTTGGTTTGGAACTTAAGTCAGCCATGTCACTGGCTGAGAAAGCGAGGTGTGGTTTGTTCCTATGTGAATTATTCTTGCACAACAGTTGGGCAGAAGCCTACCGGCTCACTCACAACTACATTCTCATTAAATATGAAGATGATAGATTCATATAGTTTAATTTTGCACTTGATGGGTTGGCAGATATTCACAAGAAAATTACTTTATTATCACTATATTACAAACATTCAAAAATCAATTTTCCATGTTACCTTCAAAATTGAGAGAACTTATTTGTAAGGTGTTTGTTAGTGTCTTGCTTTTCCTTCGTGTGTAACAGTCTTCCAATTCTCTCTCTTACCACCCACAAAAACTTTTCTCAACTGTTGCAAAAATAATAGCCATAATGATAGATGTGCACTTTGCCGTTAGCGTATCCCACACAAAAACACAGACAATAGCACTATCACACAAACACCTACACATCCACATAGACGACAGACATTATCTTGAGCTGATGGATCATTTAAATGGCATTTTCATCCACATTCTGAGAATTGTTGGTGTTATTTTTACAAGATACTTATCTTGCAGTCTTCTCAGAATCACTGACAATTTTTCATTTTTACGCACATGAAACATATGGGTAGATGTGGCAATTCTAAATTGCATTCAACATCAGGCCTTGAGTATTATGTGGGGATTAAGTACATAAGCTATTGAATAGTTAAATATGTTAGGCATCAACCCACATGACACTCATGCAGTGGTTCTGTATGGTTCCTAAAATGTAGAACTAATAAACCTACGTCACTTATGCACCTGAAGTCAGCACAAGCAATGCTTGCTTACATCTAAATGCAGATGAACATTCTGGATGTTTCGAGTTGTTTTTCTGATGTTTTATCATAGTCAGAGAGCATAATAACATATTACTAATATTACTTTATTATTCAATCCAGACAGAATAAAAAATGAATTGAATCACATAAATTGGCAATTAAATTTTTGCAACCAACAGCAAATAGAATATTAAATAAAATGTTGAGAGTGGAGGCAAATAAGCTCTGCAAAGTGTGATAAAGTTAATACGATGTAAGTGCAATTGAGAATACAGGTGCAGGCAAAAAGCAAAGCTGGACATACTGGACAACATTTTTGATCCAGATTCTGAGTCAGCGGTCTATGAACCAATACGAAGAACGATTCACAACTCTCGTCATATGACATTCACATTCATTTTTGGTGGGTCGTTTAATAGGTCAGTACTAATGAATGTTCTAATCAAGTGTAGGCAGAGTTGCGATTGCATTTGCCAATCTCCAAGTCGGTCCATGCACATTGTGCCCAGGCAGAGGAGGTGACTCATTCTACGAATATGTTGAATTCTTTATTTTTTTTATTTTTTTTCGAGGCAGAGATCAAATCACAATGCTCGATTTTTAGCAATCGTCAATTTGTACATGTGCATCCCATGGCCACAGATGGCGAACGTTGGGTGAATATATGCTACCTTGAAAAAAACCTGCTAAAAATACAACATTTGCTGCCTTCGACAACACTCGAAATTGTTGGCCCCTCAGTAGGATAGGGAGCTTCAGGGCCCAGTTGTTCAAAAGTATTCTGTACGGATTTTGGATAATGGATTAGATCAATTCTTGTAAATGTATTGTCCAAAAGCTGTGCAGGTAACCAGTGCAAGTATTTATGCACAATTATGTGACATCTTCACTTAGCCTACTATTAATTACCATCAAACTTTTGATTAATAATGTTCATTTGTCTTTGAAATCATTCTTGTATATCCTAATAAAGCCTTAAACTCCTTCTTGGGAAATAATTATTAACAAGAGAATTGTCTCAACATTTTTGCTGTAATTGAAATGGATATTAACCAACATTTAAAATAGTTTAGCCTTTCATCCTCTTTTATATTCACGTTGGTTATCAAAAGTGACTCTTGTATCACTCACCACATTAGCATATATATATATATTTTTTTTATTTAAATAAATATTGAAGCCATAAAATCAGTCAAACGAAAGGGAATCGTTTCCAACACTATACAGTAATTTATACGGTTTGTAATGTTTTCTTGATCCGTGAATGTTTCATTTTAGCAGTCGTAACAATTTAACCTCAGCCATTTACATGAAAATGTTTTATTAACATACTTTTTAAACTGTGAGCAGAATCACTGTCCTTTACAAACAATACAGGATTAATGAAATTGCTTACTGTGGGTATCTTGCATACTGTTATGGAACATAATAACAGTGATTTGAATGTGCAAAGCATACAAGTAAAGCTTTTGGAGTTTATATTGAACCATAGCCATAAACCTACCTCGTAATAAAATAAATCATAAAGGATGCATGCTTGCATGGCATAGATTCATTAACATTTTTCTCAGTCAGCATATTTTGTTGACAGAAAAAAAATAGGTCTATGCATGATTCTAACAGCAATTGAGATCACAACAAGGGCCTAGATGGATGGATGGATGGAGGGAAGGAGGGAGGGAGATAGATAGATAGATAGATAGATAGATAGATAGATAGATAGATAGATAGATAGATAGATAGATAGATAGATAGATAGATAGATAGATAGATAGATAGATAGATAGATAGATAGATAGATAGATAGATAGATAGATAATGCTGTAATTAGAAGTAAAACGGTTCATGAATGACCTCTCTACACTATGAAACAAGTGAAACTGATTTGACAAAGATCTCGAAGTCAGTGCCTGAAGTCAAGGACATTCCTGATTGAATTAGTGTCATTTCAGAGCATTTGCATGAATTTCCTGCAGAATTGCCCTACACCAAGAGCAAAGCCTCTATATGACACACACATGAAAATTAACCTTGTTATTATAACCACAACCAAGTCAAAATATATTTCATTGGGTGTTTTATTTTCCCTTGTCACCCCAAAGGAGCTATGTCTGTGTGTGACATAAATAGTGAACTATATATGAACTGTTGTTTTTCAAGGTTCTTGGTGGTAAATGTGGCATAGTTTGGCATTTGGCATAAAGTTATGATGACTGCCTTTTTTGTAGCACTAAATTCATATATATATATATATATATATATATATATATATATATATATATATATATATATATATATATATATATATATATATATATATGAGATATTGTGGAAATAAAATGTAATCATATCAATTGAAGCAATGCAACAAGTGACTTCTGCCACCTAAATAAAATGTCACGTCTTCTCATGGTCACAACACAACCATGCAAATACACTCATCCAGTCAATATACACGACAAGGCATACACACTGTCAATGTCACAAGTGCAGAACTGGTCACCCCAGCCCCCAAACAAGTAGCTTGCGGCCATTCGTGAGCAACAAAACAGACAAGGAGCGAGTGAGAGGAGAGCAATGGAGAAACAGGAAGAAGTGATGTGAGTGAAAGGACAAATTGCAATAGCGCTCTGAGCCACGGCATTGCCACAAACAGCAAATGATGAAAGAGGGCAAGGTCACAAGTCATTGACATTGGTGACAGTTTTGCTAATTAGTGACTTCATTTGAGAAGCAGCTTTCTAATTTTGTGGAGCAACTTTTTTGCAGATTAATCCCAGTTACCTTTTTTATATTTCACAATGAAAAAATAATTAAAAAAAAACAGCCATTGTTTGTCTTGTTACCCGAAGGACTAGCTCCAGCACATCCCATGGCTAAGCCAGAAATGTTGCAACCCGGGTGACATACTCAAAGTGATTAACGGCTTGTGGGTTTATGAAGGAGGCAGCTCGTAACCACGATACTTAAACTGAATTGAACAACTGACTAGCAGCACTTAATTAATACGTCATGGTAATATTCTTCTGTTTAGTCAAGAGATTGTGGCTGTCTTCCCTGAACAGTTATGAGGGACCCATTGGGACTGCTGTTTCTCATACCCCCGAGTCCCCGACTTGCATCGCACCTCATCTGCGTTGACCGTTCACAATGTGAGACGGCTCTTCAAACAACAAGAGAACAGTAAAGTTTTCGGGCCGAACTGTGCTTTTCCCTCCTGCGTGAAAATCTGCGCTGATCGGCTGGCCGGCAGCTCTTCAGTTACCCTTGAAGCTATGTGTTCCATCCTTTAGTTAGCTTAACGCCTGGTATAACGTACCTATCAACAAAAACAAAAAATGCCCTATATTTCCTGATTTCAAATTAGCTCTCGGCCTCACTGGTGCCCCTGTCAGTCAAAAGTAATGTACAAGAGCTGACCTGAAAACAGCTCTGCCTCCGGGCAATTTGTTATGCTCCCTCCCTAGTGAGTGCTTTTTAGACTGGTGTTGCCCAGAGTTGTCTTGAGTCTATTAGTTCACAGTATATTTACAGCCAAATGCCCAGAGACCCGCCTCTGTAATGTTGTTTGGGGGTTATAAGAGCAGAAATTGAATGAAAACCATTGCACCGCATGCATAATTCATGGACATCATTATCAAGCACACCCATACGCGCAGATAAATGCACACATAAAAACACAAGCGAACGCATGCGGGCGAATACAAACAGGCGAGCGCATGAGCACACAGGTCATTATGTGCACTTATTAGAAGGCATTTTCGGTCATTTGTACTCGCGTTGAATTTGAGCCAATTGTCCCAGCATGGAGTCTTTCTAGGAATAATAACAGAACAAGAACATCACAGGTAGGGTTAAGACCTACTTCAGCAATGGAAGCTACAAAAGAAGAGCAATAAATGGCAAATGGGCTGTACTTGTATAGCGCTTTTCTACCAAAGCACTTGACATTGCTTCCTCATTCACCTACTGATGACATGCCATGAAGAGAAACTAGAGCTTCAGTGTCTTGCTCAAGGACACTAGGACATGGTCACAATACCTGGAGCGTGAACCCCAAACCTCATGGTCGGGAGATGACCACTCTACCACTGAGCCAGCTGCCATAAAGGTGGGCACTTATCCAATATACAAATAAAAAACAGTGGACGGAAATCTCAGCTTTACCAAGAAAAGACCCTTACCAACCAACTTTATATGTTTTTTACTCACTGTTACATAAAAAGTTTGAGAGAAAAAGAGGCAGGTAACATAAAAATTAAGATGAACTATTTGATCTTAATATTGCTGCTTACCATCTGACATCACTTCAGCAGCCTATGATGTAGTGCAGGGGTGTCAAACTCATTTTTTTTGCGCGCCGCATTGTAGTCATAGCTTCTTTCGGAGGGCCATTATGACTGTCAACCCAAATAAATGTATGAGCACCTCATATTATATACAGCAAAAGCTACAAAACAAACTGACAAATAACTCGTTTTCAAATCAGGCAAGTAAAAACTGGTCAAATATTTAAAAAAAAAAAGATATTATTAAAAGTGAAGACAATTTGTAATTCTAGTAATGACACGAATTTGATGCACAATTTGTCTTCGTGGGCCACATAAAATGATGTGACGGGCCGTATCTGCCCCCTCGGGCCTTGAGTTTGACACCTGTGATGTAGTGTGACTTTACACCATTACAACCATAATAAAGACTTCTTTTTAACTAGTACTATATTCATGTTGTTATATCTAGGTATTCACTGTAAAGTACTGTAAAGGTGTGGTACGCTAGCAGCCGACAGGACAGCACAGAGAGCAATAAACAAGGCCCAGCTTAAAGGACATTGCCAGCTCTCACTATTTCAGCAGAGCAGCAATTGTCGTCAAGGACAATTCCCCAAACCGACCACCTGTTTGAACTCCTGCATTATGGCCAGCACTACAGTGTACATAAAAGCCGCATAAACAGACTTAGGGACTGCTTCATTCCCAGAGCCATCACCAAACTCAACAGCTAAAAAAAATAAAAAGGGGGTTGTAAGGGAAAAAAAAACATGATATAACTACTCACCTCCACTTTTTTTTACGCACCTGGGTTTCCACATTTTTTATCTGCTCACAGGCCGTTCAGACTTGACACATCCACCATGCGGAAGCAGCAAATGCATGTGATACAGTGATTTCCGCCTGTAAATTATGGAGTATGGAATTTTCCTAACACTTGTAAAAGTCGTTGGAATTCATTAGAAAAAATATAGCATCGTTGAAATATGAAAATACAGTATAATGTCTAGTGGATGTATCTTGTGGCTATAAACTAACACTTTGGAGGAGAGTATGCTTTTTCGGGCTGTGTTCAAAATCTTGGTCAATTTTCAGACGGCCAAATTTACGATCATCAGATTGGTTACTGGGGCAAAACAATCAACAAGAAATGGCCATTATAACTAGATGATTTAAAGCAGCTACAGTGCCATGCCTGTTGTTGTGTTTTTTATGGATCTTTATTATTCTTGTCTGTGCAGCCAGACACAAAGGCTCTGCTTTGGAGACGTCTGCTCAATATCATTAGCGCAGGTGAAATGGTCGGTCTGGCTAGAAAGCTGAGCCTACATGTTGGTAAAAGAAGATGAAAAGCAAAACAAATTAACATTGGAAGTTTAAATAGATGTTATAGCTTTCGGGGAGTCCCCTTTCCAGAATTACGTGCAAATGTGGCCTATATTATGCATAACTGCAGCCACATTTCAAGTGCAGCATGCTGTTTCACATGAGCACTTGACAGTCAAGTAAAAGGACAAGTGCTTAAGTCAATAACAGAATGCACACAAGGCCAAATTTGATGGGTAACGCACACATTTTAGGGTCACTCCACCCAGAGTGCATACTAGCTTGAAGCTGTGTAAATGGCAAAGTGATGGGGAGAATGTGCACAGCCAGAAAAAAAATCTTGCTGCACACCTTCCCCATCATACACTTGCAGGAGAATAAAAGCCAATGCACATGCAGGGCAATTTCAATATATAAATGCAAGACTACCGTTATGTTTCCAAGTGTTCCCCACATGACACTTTTGCATATAATTTTAGTCATCTTTAATTTCCAGATTGTGTCTCCTGCATTTTTTTTTCATTTGTACACTACATTTCCCCCTTCTGTCTTCTTTCCCCTTCTGAAAGACTAACTATCCAATTTTGTTTTGCATTACAATGACAATATTCTCTTCAATACTATAAATATATACTTAAATATCCTACACATAATGTATTTACAACGGTTTGATCCAGCCGTGCACTTGGATCTCATTACATGTATGTGCAGTAAATGTTTTAGCTGGATATTGGGAGATTCCAAAGAGGAAAACTGAAAAGTGAATGGTACAAGCAGTAGATAGCCACACTGTAACAGAATAACAGTCACGATTATGCCCCCTCTAAAGATGGACACATCTCAAACTGGATCTACACTAAAATTATGTATACAAACAATGACAGTGCTCAGTGAAGCATGACAACCAACAAAAGAGAAAAATGTTTGTGGGCTGCAAAAGGGGTCTTAATGGACATGAGGCAGCCTGCTGTGTTTGCAGCCGAGCAAAGAAGACAATGCAAGAGAATGGCCCCAACATGATCTAATACCTGCACATATATTGAAGGAAAACAATTTGATTTTGCTTTCAAACTCCAGCTCAACCCTTTCAGTCATCAGTAATATATTTCACACACTGACGGCTGGTTAAATAACAGTTGAGGGAGCCAGGGTGGAAGTAGAAAACTCCAGAAGGAAAGCGGTATTAAAAAGAGATGAGAGATGAAAGTGAATGGAGACAGCTCTCAAATGCTTTTCCTGCCTCTCTCCTGAGATCTAGGCACAATGTGTGTGCTTTTGTGAGTGCACAAAGATGGAAAGCTCTCAGATAGATGAGGAGCATTGTTTGAGACTTCCCCCTTGTTATGCACTGCGCCAATTTCACAGACTTTTCAAAGTCGCTGATACGATGAATAGGAAACATGCTGTGGAAGACCGACGTCTAATTTTTGTTTAACTGAATCAATAATCCCAACCGAATCAAATAACATACACAATCTTGGAATTACCCATCCATTCATCCTTTGTCCCTTTTTCTTTTCCGCTTGTGCTCAGTGGAATGGTGGTTGAGTGGAATCTCAGTTGATTTGAGCCAAAAATGACATGCACCCTCAGCAAGTCACCAACAAACATGTACATTCACAATTACACCTATGGGCAACTTTAGTCATCAATTTAAAGACCACGCATAGTTTTGTGCTATTTAAACCCAACTACTAGTTCAATCCAAGCGTGACATAGGAGACCATGCAAACGATACAGGGGGTTATTCGAACCTGAGAGTTCCCAAATGGGATGGAGACCACTAGACCACTCTATGGCGCATCTTTGAGTTGATTAAACATGCTACCATTGAATATTTAAAATTGTAATGCACAGTAGAATTATGCACAGCTGGAAAAATAACAATATGCTTACATAAATAAAAAATATTTAGTCAGTGATTCAATTGACATAAACAATGACAATGATTATATTGACCATTTAAAGCTCGCAGCTGTTGATAAAAATGAAACAGTGGGAGATCAGGTCACAAGCAGGCATAAGCACAAACACATGCACATTCACTGTCAAATGACAAGAAACAAAAGAGCGGGGAAAACATGAGCCTTTAGGTTGCCTGAAGCTGTTTTCCAATCAATGTCACTAGAGAATGAGAAACTTGCAATATCATCAGTGGTGATAGAGACTGCCCATGGACACCTTCCCTAAATGCTAAACATCACATTTTTTGTTGTCTTTATTGGGAAAGATCTGGCAAACAAACAGAGCAGAAATCACTGCTTTGATTTTGACATATCAGTTTACTGCGGTGATGTCAAACTCAATTTTGTCGCCGTAGTTATGATTTGCTTCTGAGGGCCATGATGACTCTGAGCTCAAATAACATACAGGGTCCGGTAAAATGATCTGACACATTTGTAGGTTTAATAAAATGCAAATAAACTAAAGAAATAAAAGTTGTTTTTTTTTTTTCGAAAAGTACATATAATGCCATTTTGTTTGATACGATACAATATGTCACGATACAATGTGATATAGCAATACAGTATGGTGTGATCACCTCACAAAGACAATTAATTGATAAATAACTCATTTTGATATCAGAAGCTGTATAAAAAGTCCAGTTTGTTTAAAAATTAAATTCATTTTAAAAGAGGGTGGGTAACAAAATAATGTCTGCAATATGTTGCTGTTTTTAAAAGTGAAGACAATTGGCTCCAAAAAAACGGCAACAAAGTGGATGCACATAATTTGCTCGACAATAGTCAATAGTATTCAATCATTTAAACAAAAGAGACAAGTACAGGGAGACCATACAAACTTTCAAAATCAAAGTAATGCAAAATCAATCATCCCAAAGATACATCCCTAATACTAATAGTATATATTTTTTTCTCAACTCTCGCCAAGAAAAAAAAAAAAACGCTTCTTGACAACAGCCTTATTCAGTTATTTACAGAATCCATTTGGGAAACATATTGATTTACTTCAGTGATTATTTTGTAGGCTTTTTATAGCAAGTCATGCTGGGAATTCATCCACTTACATTTATATGAATGGTAATTTATATTAATTGTTTGGGATTTCTAATGTACATATTTATAATAACTGGTGTATTATCTCACTGACGAAAACACACAAAAAAAAACCACAATACCTAAACCACTTATTGTCACGAGGGTCACAGGTGAGTTGGAGCTTACCACAGCTCTTTGGGTAAGAGGCATGCATGGTAGACCTGAGTCTGGCCGCCAGTCCATTTCATAGTCAATAAAAGGTTTTATTGTTAGGGAAACTATACAGACTGTCAATCATCTTGAGGCTTTTACTGTATATGTGTGCGGTGAAGATATCAAGCAGAAATGTAAATAAGAAAAATCACTGTCTGGTTATAGACAAAACATCTGCTTTACTCTCCCATAGAAGCCCCATAAAGCATGTGTGATGGCAGCAGGGAAATGGTGCTTCAATTGTTGTCGTTTCAGTTGTTTAATCTTTTTTTCTACCCTATAAACAATAAATTATTGGCTAATTATATGCAGTTGGACACCATTCCACTGTTTTTTTTTCTTAGTGAAGCTCAATTGGATTCACACAACTATCATGGTTTTTATTGTTAATATCACCAACACTGAAGCATGCAATGCCTCTGTGGCTTTATGATAACAACAATCAGTGTTATTGCACCTACTTGCAACCTCAATTAAGTTTAGAGGCCATTTTGTCTTGGATTTAAAGAGCCTGTGACTTCCTCCAGGGGCTAAATCCTATAAACCACTATGACCCACTGACATCATAACTTTAAGCCACCAGGCAAGCGATGTCAGACTATCCTCAAGTGAAGGAAAATGGAATCTTACTCATTAAAAGTAGGTCTTTTCTGTATTGTCTTGATCACACAGATCAACAAGAGACTCTTATATTGACAAATATGATGTATTTTTTTAAATGTGATTTACAATGTACCAAAGGGTGGTGTGGAGCTTGTGTTCACTCCATAGAATAGCATGAGGGGACAGACAAGGAGACTGTTTTCACCATAAACAGTTCACAAATGAAATGGTGCAAGCATCACTGAAAACAAAAAGTGAGTGGCTTTATTTGTGTCTTTACTTAGGACATAGAAAATATATGCTCCAGGTGTAATTCTTCACCCAGTCCAAAGATGTGGGTCTTATCGTTTTTTATTTTTTGAGTCAGCCATATGATTGACTGGTGATTTGTCATGGGCTCTCCTGTCCATCACTTTTCAGTCTTACGTCCTTGCATCCTTTAGTTTCAGAAATATAATTAACATAGAGCCCTGTCTATGGTGTACCACCCTGGATTTAAGGGCCGCAAAACCAGGGATTACCCTTGCTAACAAAAACACCAAAGTGTGTCTGTGATGTTCACAACAAGGGATTAAAAGGGTCCGACTGACAGGATTAAAACAATACTGACTGTTTTCCTCTGTCCTTCCCTGCCAAACTGCTTTTATCCCAAATGCTCTTGCAACATTAAAAGATAATATTTTCTTGCCTTTTCCCCGTGCAGAGGGTTTTCTGGTCTCCATATCCTACTCCCACTTTTTAACCTGTGCTGTGCTATCCCTCCTAAAGCCTTCCTTCTCTGGGAGGATTAGGTAAATCCTGGCTAATCCTAAAATTCCACACTAATGCTATGTCTCAGCGTATTTCTGTCATTTATGAAGTAGCATAGTAAGATTTAAGTGGAAAAAGTGCCTCTAATGATTTCTGTTGACTTGTTGAAATTTATGATTAGATTTTTTATACTTAGATATATAAATGCAGTGCACAAATTGTAATGGGAACAGACGGGTGCGACAACCAAATGCGACACACTGTTTAATGAGGAAATGAGGGGATCGGGCGTGGACTTCCAGGAGCGAGACTGAGTCGTGGTCGGGTGTTCGGTCCGGGCTGGCGGCGTTCGGGCTTGGTCGGTCAGTACACGGAAACAGGTCGGCAACTGGGAGGCAACAAGGGCAACACAGCATAGAGCAAGAGGACAGATGGGGAGCATACTGGGACAAACTGACAAGGGAGTGACTGCTGTGTGGTGTTTAAATAGGACTAGTTAACAAGCAGGAACAGGTCTGGGTAAATGACTTAATGGAATCTGAATGGCATGAAGGAAGGTTCTATTTCAAAAGCAAAACCATTGACTCATTATTTTTATGGATGGCATGACAAAAAGTAATAGTAAGATACTAAAAAAAAAAAAATTCTAAATGTGGCTCCAGTTGTTGAGGCAGCCAAATGAGCTTATTGAGCACTAATATGTGGACAACAGCTGGGTTAATTGTTATTTTATTTTCTCATAACCAAATATTTTAATTAATATGAAATGTAATTAACAACAAAGTATTGAGTGACAGAGGTAGAATTAACTTGACAGCCATAGATAATGCGGGACAATGACACGGCTGATGTATGGTGATGAGACAATTGGGCTGTTACCACAGTGATTGGCGTAGTGAAATTGGAATGATGGCAAAAATAAACACAGATTTTGATTCCAAACACCAACCCCCCAGGCACAAGCAATCACACGCAGACAAGCCACAGAGCCATCAATAATCAAATCCTCAACAATCATCCAAACAGAGATGTTTGTACATGGATAAACTCACTGACAAAGCTGCTCTAAACCTGCCAAAAATGAAATTGGGTCTTTAAGTGAGGTTGTCATTCAGACACCAAAAGTGAAAGATCAACAATGTCCAAGTTAGCTGTAATCAAATACGAATTGCCAAGGACAGCGATACTAACAATAAAACACATTTTTAGAAAACAAAGATGTTTACTCCGTTTAACTGTGTGATATGACATGGATTTTTTTTTCACGTGAAGAAACATTGCCAGGTAGAGTAGATATAAACCAACCATGCCTTCAGGGTTGCTTCTGGTTACCCTGTGACTGGAAATCTTAAAATGGAAAAGTTTCAGGAAAATATTTTGTTCAAGAAGGCAGAAAAAAAGAAAAGTAGATAAGTCATCATTTATTCCATCAATTTCGCCAAATTGCTTATTGATGCCTCTAAACTTACACTTTTTTTTTAAATCTTGACATGAATTGACCTCATTTGTATTTATCTACTTGGCTGGCATTTCTGATAAATCATTTATGGTATTTGCTGTTGTTATAAATTGGCTGACAATGTGCTACTAATTAAAAAAAAAAAATGTATTTACAGACAAATACTGACATGCTCTTATTTGTTTGTTTCTCTGTTTCAGGATCAGTTGGATTTGCAGGCTATTCCAGCTGACAGGATGAAGGTGAAGTACACCCTGGACTGATAGCCATTCAATCTAGGTGTGACAAATACACTTTGTTATAGACTGGCGATATCGTTCAATTCAAAGAGAGAAATTAATTTCTCAAGAATAACATAATAATTTGTTAATTATACACCTTCTCCCGAAATTGCCTTTCAAAAGTTGAATTTTCTTAGCACACATGTATTAGGTGTTTCCTAATTTGATGCTATGCATGTTCAAAATTTTTTTTCTTGTCTGCACAGTCATTTGACAGAATTTCAATGGAATTCTGACAGGGATTTTTGTGCGCAGACATATTTTTGTGTTCACTCGCTAACGGTTTTGGCTTTCCTGGTTTGCATGCTCACGTGACTTCACAAAAACGGAGGAGGAAAAAAACCTCCCACATATGCGGCAAGTATTTCTTAAGTTGACAGAGAGTTGTCCACGGCTGGGACGAAAACCACATTACTCCTCCTGAATCTGAGATTTGACCTCCCACTGGACCCTCCTGTCCTGTATATCTGAAAAGACCTAACCAAGGAGACTTAGAAGTGTGATTCCTCCGCCATCCAGAGGCATTGTTCCTGATGTCCATGCAATGTTGTAGTGGCGGTTCTACTGTACAAGGACAGCCCCACAACATCCAAAGCATTTAGTAACCCATCGATCCCTTTGGCCTTTCCACAAAGGAGCTTTTTAACCACGTCAGTGACTTCAACCCCAGAGATAGAAGAGCCCACCTCAAAGTCTCCAATGGAAGGCGTGTCGGTGGAATTCAGGAGGTTTTTGAGGTATTTTCTCCACCAACTCACATCGTCTTGGGGTCAGCAGCAGACCATCTCCACTATACACAGTTATAATGGCACAGTTACAAAGTTGATCATCGAACTGCAGCCAAGGGTGTCCTTGTTCCAAGTGTGCATATAGACACCCTTATGTTTAATCAGGGTGTTCGTTCTGGATAATCCGTGACGAGCACAGACGTTCAGTAACAGCACACCGCTTGTGTTCTGATCGGGAGGGCCACATTTTATTTTCATTTAAATACGTCATTGTGGACAGGGGACTGATAAGGCACACAGGCAGTTGAGTGCATGGACACAAAATTATAACCCCCATACACAACCCCTTTTTTCCCTTCTACACCCCTCGGAGTCTACTCGACTGGTTGGACACTCCTATAAAATGTAACTAATTTTCTGAATTTCACTTGCACTCCCCCTCGATTTTGATAAATAGCGTGAGAAACAAATTGTCATTATATAGTAGGAATTATTTGGCAAACATTTTCTGTGTTTCTAATGTTGAGTGTCCCTAAATATTCAATCCACACTGTCCTACAGCCAGTGTTGGCTCATCAATAGAGGGCACTAGGTAGCAGTACTTCTGTAAAGCACACTGTTCTCTGTTCCCCTCAGAAAAAAAGGCTAGATGGCTGTAGAAAAAAAGAGGAAAAAAACTGAAGAAGTCGAGAATCACACAGTAGGGGCATGATTAACCAGTTAATATGATTAAATTTAGCAGAAGCACAGGCCGCATTGTCGGCTCACATCAAAGTGCATTTCTACTACTACGGCTACAAGAGCAAAATGAACCCTCTGTGAAACCAAGGGGGAGATGATAAGTCAAGCAGAACACTAGGAAAAGAGTGTTACATTAAACATAAAGCCAAATGGAAAAAATGTGAGGCAAAACTGTTGCAAAAGGGGAGAAAGTCTTAGATTAACCTACCCCGTGGATTGACTGCATGACCTGAAAAGTGGCAGTTAACATCAAAAGCTTCTCTCTGTTTTCATCAGCGTGTAAATGAAAGGCTATTGACAAATACTTATGGTGTCAAGTATGAAGCTGGCTTGCTGACCTTGTGCTTTTATTATCTGTCTTGAGACTGAGAGTTTGTGAGCTCACTCGTAGATGTTTTATTGCATAGCATGAAACATCTAAATTGGTTTTGGAGCACAGCACTCCAATCGACTCAGACGTGCACATCACAATAAATATACCGATATCACAAAAAAAAAGAAGGTACATATATAAAGAGGTAAGAAATCAGGGCCTGAAATGAGATCCATACTACATAGGGTGCATATTACCACTGTTATACTATGACTACGACCGATACTGAGAAATAAATTATATTTAATACTCTGCCTATTCCAAACATCCTATTCTCTGTTGCTATTACCGGTTATTTTGAAGGATTGAATGATGTAAATCTTATCACTAACAAGTAAGAATCAAGCCCTATTGGATATTGCACTATTCAAGGACCCCATGTTAACACATAGAAATAACGTACACAGGCACAATGGCTTGGCTCCTCCTCATGCTGGTCAACAGCCTTGTTAGGGACTAATGTTGGTCATTCTAGTATAAATAGCATTTTCAAGTTCATCCCACAAGTGTTCAGCTGGACTTTTGGCAGGCAAATGTGTTTACATATACATATGCTCTTGCTCTGATTGTAGAGGGCCCAAAAGGACCCCATTATCCTGAAGCACCCCTGTTAGAAAACAAGAGACACATTCAAAAGTCTTTTCCAAAGTACATGTGGGGCCCCATTTTTGTAGACGGATGTTTGTGCACCTAAAAAAAAGGTGCAACTTCATTTTCGTGCCGTAGCAGGTGTTACCATGTTGAGAGCTGCTGTGCCACTGACCCATCTGACGATTTAGAAAGCAGGCAACAGAATGTAGTCTGCATTCGGTGTAAAAATAGTGCATCTTTTTTTTTCGTGCCAGATGCACGATCCTAGTCGAGCAAGCCAGAGTCAACGCAATAACAGCAATTGGTTATTGGGGGGAGTCGCATCAAGCACATTCTTGAGGCGGGCCATTGCTGAAATGAAATTCAGTATTTTCTGCACTATAAGGCGCACTGAATTATAAGGCGCACCTTAATTGAACTTTTTATTTTAGAAATGTTTTCATATATAGGGCGCACCGGATTAAAAAGCGTATAGACTAGAAGCTTCTGCATCAAACTGGGGTTGCGGTAATATGCAAAAAGTGGACGTGACATAAAAAAAAAAAAAAAAACAAAAACAAAACATCTTTTGACATAAATGCTTCCAGTGCCGTCAGCTGCTGGGGCTTTAATGACCTCGTGTGTTTCTGGTCATTTAAAACTGATTTAATGTTGAATGACTAGGACAAAGATGACGTACTCCACTGAAGAGTGACGTCGCACACACAGGAACGTCATAACAAATAAATGAATTGGATTGGACAGTTCGTTTTGAACGAAGACTCAGTCGCGGTGAAATTTCATCTCCAGGCCCACTTTTTTAGTGGGCGTGACTTGCCAAGCTAGCTGGGTCGTGGTGCAAGGCTGTCTTCAATTGCCCATATAAGAGTTAGTACATGGCAAAACATTCTTACATACAAAAAACTGAATATGAACCTAATCATTACTTTGGCTTTAATATTAATCCCAATAATACTGCTCCTTTGTAAACTTTATTGTAAAGTTTCATTGGTCCAGCCTTCAAAATTGAATAAATCTAAAAACATTTAACATCTGTGTACAATTATAGCGCAGCCATTAATTTCTCCTAACGTGTGTTTGTTTCATTCTCCTCTCCATATGCACAGTGAAGGACACTGTGGACTGCCAGTTTGGCCCTCATTATAACAATGTGTGTGATACCTTTTACATTTGACAGAGAGAGCGGGTGAACCCTGCCATTGTGCCCCCTCTGGCAGGAGCCCTGTCACATTAATGACCTGGGCTTCTTTGTGATTTGCTGTCGCCATTGTTTACATGCTAAGTCTAATCTGCGCCTAAATGCTCTACTCAGGGATAGTTAAAAAAAAAAAAAAAAAAGCACACACAGATTTGACAAATGAGACATTGGTTTGACTTTAGTGTTTTAATATTAGCTAATTATAATACTGAGTTTCTAGTAGGCACACTGGTATGTGCCTGTCAGCAGATCCTGCAAGTAAAAAAAAGAAACAAAAAAAAACAATCTTCATATTCAAATCTTCTGAGATAACTGTCGTGTTTACCATTAAATTGTCAAACCATAAACCTGACATTTCAGGGCGTTAGTCTTTTGAGGGATCTTTTTTCAGATGGGAAATCTTATTGCTTTTTTAAGCCTCAGTGATTATGAAGTCGGAGAAGATGATAAAAAGTGTTCATTTGAATGTCAGAAAATGTTAATTGCATCCAGTGGGAAGAGATATATTAAATGTGACCAAAAATACTATAACTGTAGTCCATAAAACAGTGACATACACTTTCTGACAGAGCTCATAACCAGCACTGTAAATCAATAGATTGATCTATTGATGGGCCAATCTCCATGCTGCTTCAATTTACTAGATTGTACATCAAACAAGTGAACGAAACACTATCAGGCAGGTGCACAAATACTACATGCTTTATGCTTTTCTACACAACTCTGCCTATACCGACACACAAATTGACAAGCTATTGCACTATAAGAGGGAAAAATGCCCCACAACAAACATGTCATGGTGTTTTAAGGGGGAAATATACTTTGGCACACAATTGATGAAATGTGACCTTGGATATTTTTCTTCCATTTGGACTATGTCTGGTGAATAAATGGTCCTGTGTTAGAACTGAAGCTAGTGAAAAGAGAAAAGAAAGAAATCAAGTCTGTTGTAATATGTTAAAAACGGAAAAATGCGTGCGTAGTATATTATATTCTAGACTAGTTTCTTTGGCTCAATTTATTTAAATGGAAGTTTGTGTGCATTGTGTTGAAGCAGAGGCAGTGTGAAGAGTCTAGGCCAAAAATTAAAATATGTTTGATAATTTGGCTAATGCACTCTGTGATTGACCTATCATAGGGGGTTGCAAAGCCTGAAATTGGATTTTGGTTTGAAAAGAGAAGATAAATATTAAAGTTTAGTTAATTACTTTACTGGTCCTCTCATGAACGTTTTCACCTTCAGAATTTTTTCTTTGAGCGTGCTTACTCTATTAACCCAAAAGACCCACTCATTTTTATTCTTCATTTAATTGAACAAGGCCGATCTTGCTTTCAAGCTCTAATGAACACAATAGAAATAGTGCATACAAACTATGAAGGCTAGTGTCAATATGGGAGTACTGGTAACAAAGTAGTTCTATATGTATTATGTGCTCCAAGAGACTGTATAAAGGAAGGCTTATACTATATATGTGTGATTTCAGATTAGTGTTGGTGCAGTGGAAGAATGGAGCGATGCACGTCGAATTTCCTCCTGTTGGTGTCTCTTACGAGAGGTCCTTAACAATATGTTTTTCCATGTACCATAATTGTTGCTGATATATCTATACGTACATGTATCCCACAAATGTATACTTTTCCCTACTTTTTTTTCTACATTCTCTGGTCGAGGTGAAGGATGGTTCAAGGATTCTAGAATTTCTTTGTCCACGACTTCTTTAAACATGATATAGTAGTAAGAAAGAGGCAAGGTCGGGGCGAGAGAGCAATCTATCAATTAAGCAGTCTACCAGCACCCAAAAAGAAGTAAATCCTTGGAATAGGAGTAAATAAAGACAAAATCATAAAGCTACTCATTACAATCTACGCTGGGTCATTCTGCAAATAAAACGCTACAGGTACCAGTCGAGTGTTTTAAGCTGAAATACTGAGTAAAAACATCCTCCTCAATACTTACTTACAATACAGGTGAGGTTTTTTATACCATGCTCAAATGCAATTGTCAACTGTTACTTTTTTTAATTTCACATTGCTGGCCCAGTTAGGGTTGCAATACAATAAAACAGACTGTACCATATATAAACCATCTTGAACGGAATTGTCCTTTGCACAATAAAAGTAATTCAACCGGCATATCATGCAAAAAAGTGCATGCCGTGAGACTGTGTCATTAATAAACTGGCACTATGCAAGTCTGCTGGTTTTGGTAGATAAATCAGACTGTCAGTTCACTTTTAGCACAATTATTACAAATGTCAGCCTGTGATGAGGAGTCACATTTAGATTATGCTTTTTGGGATGACAAGAGACAGTTCAGTGAACCAGCCTTCAGTGATAAAACTGTTTTTCCTCTGAAATAAATAACAATATTATATTTCATAATATTCTCAATACCTTCCAGTTTTATTTATCTAAGACTTCAAATTCCACTCATTTTTTCCTCTTCAACAATTCAATTACATCCCCCCCCAAAGACTATTCTTGCCAACTCTTGAATTAACTGCAGAAAATGGTCCTCCTCTTTGACATGCCTACCTGGCCACAATGTTCCCCAAAGTGACTTTTCTGTCTACAGTCAGCTCGTCTCCACTTTGCCCCATCATCACCATGCCAATGAAGCCCATGATCCTGAAAGGGGAATCCTTCCATCTGTGGTTCCTTCTCAAGGTTTCTCATTTTCCCCTGGTAGGGATTTTTCTTTTGTTTTTCCTTGCCCTTTTGGGAGCTTAAGATCAGGGGATGCTTTGAGAATAATTGTCAATTTTTGTCTATGTGAACCCCTTTGAGACTGCTTGTGATTTAGGGCTATACAAATAAACTTGACTTGACTTAACTTGACTTGAAGCAGAAGTCCCACCTCCTGAAAGAGTCATCAGCAGTGCATAGTTTCTAATAACATCTTATCTATTTAAGCAGCTACTAAAAAGGTCAAGGCATTGACTTTTGAGGGCCACGGACAAAGAGAAGGAATGGTGTGGAATAGAAGATTTTGAGGTAAGAGTCAGGAAGCACAATGGGAATGAATAGGTGAGTCAATGCACACATGCATCTTGATTTAACACTGTAAAAGCCAACTGAATCTGTTTAGAGTGATCGTGGCTCAAAATCCGTTTTTAAACCCAGCTTTGGTTCAATGGCAAAGTGATTTGTGAGCACTTGCAGTCATCAGATCTCATTACGGCATGTGCAATGTCTTTATAATGACTGCAAGAAGACATCCAATGTTCAAATCAACCACAGTTCTTTGAACTTATTGAGGAGACCTCATACCTAAAGAAGAACATCAGAGTGAAGAATCAATACGAGAGAGTGAAAGGGAAACACTAACTGTAAAGTAAGATGTCAAACAACTAAAGTGTAGATCAGTCAAAAGGGAAAAATAGTAGTGTTGTTAATAATGTGACAAACATGTATGGTGGCAGAAGACTCCATTTTTGCACATTTTATTTAATGCAGTATTGTGTGTTACATGCTATTGTAGTAAATATTTATTGCAAGTATCGTAAACGACAAATATGTTGCACCAGTGTGCGCAAATCCAAATTGTGGCCAGTGACTGCAAAGCAGTCAAATACCTGATGCTATGGCTACAGAGTTACAGATTCAGATTAAGACGAGGCATTCCATGAGCATTGCAAAAAAGCCATTAGCGAAGATAAAGCTGAATTATGAAGTTAGCATTGAGCCGCAAACACCAATTTAATTCCAATGATACATGGCTTGAATTAAAACCAAAAATAGTTTCTGGACTCATGGATTATGCCTGCGACTGGCTAGTGACCAGTGTGTAGTCTGCCTAGTCTGTATGGATGGATGGATGGACTCCCACAGATGAGTACATACTGTACATGATTGTACAATCAACGTTGAGAATTGCTTTTCCATAACTTTCCATAATAAAAGCCACTTAACCTTTTTTAATCAGTGGTCTACAACCTTTCTTTCACCGTGACCTAGATAGAAATGTAATTGTGTGTACAGTGAAGTCTTCACATCTATTCAAACAGCAGATTTTTGGGAGCGAAGTGAAGGGAAAGACAAATAATTATTTTGACCATTACTGTGGCCTTTGACCTGAACAACTCAATTTAAAAAAAGCTATTAGACCTGGGCTGTTCATCAACAAGTGTGATAATGTGGTTTTATTCTGGACTAATGCTGCCTGTAATACAGACAACACTTACTTTGCTTCGCGTCACACTGCTGCTCCTAGTCACTCCTCTGAAATAGCGCCCTTTGCGACAACTGCTGTATCAATTCAATCTAAAAGGTAAAGCCAAATAAACATTGTGTTTTTCATTGGATTATATTTTAAAACCAATTCAGATTATATTACACCAGGATAGTTAGTTGTCTTAATAATCAAACGTGAGTAAAAAATGCATAAAACTGCAACAGAAATAACTGGTTCTCTTTTTCTACAACATGTAGACTACCACTTCCCTCTCCCGTCACATCCCTTCCTGCTTTGAGAGGGGATTAGGTGACAATGACTGAATCTAATGCTGCTGCTAAATGGATTTTGCAACGACCAACCTGGACAAGATCTAAGGTGGGGCACATTGCCAGAGGCATTGCTATGGAAAATTCATCGAGTTTTTAGATTTCAGGAGGAGTTTTGAGTCTTAATGTGGCGATTCTTGTTACAAAATGGAGTCTCTCATCGTTCTAGGTAATATTGTATAGAGAACCACATTATGTGTAAAATGTTGCCTACTCTGCATCCATTGCACCCTGGTCATCTTGGAAGGGGGACTCCCTCCATTTGTGGCCCCTTCTCAAGATTTAGTTTTCTTTCCAATACTATTTTGTGTGGACATTTCCATCCACTGATGTTTTTTTTTTTCCAGATTGGGTAAGTACTTAGTATTAGAGTGGTTGTATCCCAACCCAGAGGTTGGGTGTTTAATTCCCAGCCATTGTGTCCATGTCATAGTTTCCTTGAGCAAAACACTGAGCCCTCAGTTGTTTCTGATGGTATGCCATCAGTTGGTGAATGGGGATATAATGTGAAGCGCTTTGAGTACGAAAGGTTGAAAAGCACTATACAAATACAGACCATTTACCAGATTGCATGCAAGGAACATTGCAGCAAAAAAAATATACTACCAATTAATGATGTATTATTTGGTGATGCTGGCTTGATGAAGAACTTATGGAAAGGGGGGAGGGGAATGACAGATGAAGCACTGCCAATAATGCAGTATGTCCCAATTCAAGCAGTCTTTAAATCATAATAATATTGCTTCTAATTGTTTCAAAGGGCTTCTTAAGCGTAGAAACAAGTAAGACTTGCTTAGTCATAAAATGAAGAAAACATCATTTGCAGAGTTTGTGAAACAAATCCGAGCACTTCTCCACAATACCCAAGACAGAATATATTCAACTGTTTTCTCACCTGCTGTTTCCTATCTGTCTTTGAAACTTTTATGAGTGGAAAATTTTATTTGTAAAGAATGTCCATGCAAACCTAAAATTATATATCACACCTAATTCCTACTATTTTCAAGTTACCCTTAAAATATTATCCTCCCATGGCAGAATATATTGTACCCGCTAAATTGCATTCATGTGCCCCCATCTATAAAACCAAAAAACTCTCAGTCCACTCACTCAACTTCAAATTATCAGGAGCAGGTGGACTCCCTCTTCCCAACACAAAACTAGAAGACAAAAGGCCACTTCAGCACTTGACAACTTCTGGCCCCTCCTGGGATTTAGCGGATTAGTGAGGAGTAAGGGAGCAAGGAGAGAGAAGGTCTGAAGAGTGGAAGACAAGGAGGAAAATAAGAGAAGGAGATTGTCTTTCTCCTTTCTATTCCCATTGTGGGCCATCCTCCGTACCAGCTGAAAAGCTATGCTAATGGACAGCTGAAAGTACATGGAGATAACACCAAACCCACTTGACTTTCTGACACCTACTTGAGTGGGGCCTCAGCTTTATCCTTGGCTAGTTGTTATTCATAGAGCCTCAAAGTAGTCTGTCCGTCAGCCTTAGGGTGGACAGTTATTTTGTCTTTTCAAGGACTCCGGCACAGAAGAGGTTCTCATCTTTGTGGGATACTGTTACAATTGCCGGCTTAACCATTAATTATCATTTAAATGCTTGTAGGAGTCAAAGGTCCTTTGCAAGGTGGTAGGGCAGATTATGGTCTTGATACATTCATGAAGATTTTGCTTTACCATGCAAGGTCGGCATTTGGTGAAATCCTCGCTGCACCTGTTCTTCACAAATAATGTTAGGTTTGTGTGCCAGTTACTTTTATTATACAATCTGCATATGCAATCAGTCACACGCCAACCAAAAAGTATTCATAAATAAATAAGATTAGAAGGACTCGTAGTTGGATTAGTTTTAGCAATGTCAATCAAGCCAGATGATTTACCCCAAAGGCTGCTAGCTAAATGCTAACATTAGATGTATAAAATCATAGAAAGGCTAACAGAAATGAATCTGATATTGTGGATATCAACCAGGGCGGCATGGTAGAGCACTGGTTAGTACGACCGGTTCACAGTTAGGAGGGTGCAGGTTCGATTCCACATCCGGCCCTCCCTGTGTGCATGTTCTCCCCGTGCCCACGTGGGTTTTCTCCGGGCAGTCCGGTTTACTTCCACACCCCAACGTGCTTGGTAGGCACGCCAAAATGTCCTTAGGTGTGAGTGCGAGTGCGAATGGTTGTTCATCTGTGTGGCCTGCGATTTGCTGGCAAGTAGTTCAGGGTGTCGCCCTCCTACTGCCTGTTGACTGCTGGGATAGGCTCCAGCACGCCAACGACCCGCGTTGGGACAAACAGTGTAGAAAATTGATTTGGAAGTGAATACTGAACAATAGAGGGCTGATATCTGGTCAGGGACTCCGCAAGTGACAAAGGTCACATATCCATGAATTACACGGTGTGTCTTCTCTTAGAGAAGTCTGTAATACAGACACGTTATGAGTGACAGTATCAAAGGCAGCACTGAAGTATACAATAATGTTGATGAAATGTCACAATCTAGTGCTACAATAAGTGTGTCGCTTTTGCAAGGGGCTTTCAAGAGTATGGTCAGAATCCAGACTAAAAAAATTCTAAATTACGAGAAGCCATGTAATCAGAAAAGTGTTGTGCTCCAATATTTTTCAAGAATTTTCGAGATGAATGAAATGGTCTGAGAGGACTGTAGTCTGACACAGGCATGACTCCTGTGCAGTGTTGAAAATTTTATTCAGCTCATCGGCAGAGTGTCTTAATGTGTATGAAGAGGCATTATCAGGCCCAGGACCTTGTTCGGGTGCAGCCGTCAAAACCTTTTGTACAAATCCTGCAAAGAGCAAGGGGGAGAGCGGTATGGGTGGAACGGTCATTGGAGACCATTATAGTATATATGAGAATATATAAGATCAATGTCTCAATGTACTAATTCAGATTGTTTGTCACAGCCAGTCTATTTTTCTAAACATGTATAGCCTCTTGACAGTTCCACTGGTCCAACTCTCTATGTCGTTAAATTATTTTTTTCGACCTTCAAATTCTGTCTGCATGCAGCGATCAGGTGAACCATAAAGTGATGTGAAAGCTGCTTCTCCTTTGCTAACTGCGATGTAGAAATAATTTGATCTGTTTAGTAAAGTGGTTATACAATAATCCCTCACTATATCACGATTCACCTTTCACGGCCTCGCTGCTTCACAGATGTTTTTGACAGTGCATTCTGTTATGGCTTCAGATGAAAAAGTCACTACAGAGCTGAGTTAGACCGCAGAGGCGCACTATATAGTACGCACTGATGATTAAAATTATTATTTTACTTTAGTCATCTGGAAGAAAGTGTTTCCTTCTCTTTGTTAAACAAATGAAAACAAGTTTTGTCTTTTAGTTTCAATGTTATACCTGTATAATAATGGTAAAAAAAATAAGGTTTCTAATTCACAGATTTCACCTATCACGGGTTTTTTTCGGAACGTAACCCCAGTGAAAAACGAGGGATTACTGTACTTGGGTAGTCTTTGCTTAGATTACTCTAGTTGCCAAGTGCAATTACCAGGGAGCCCAGGAAAGCATTCTCCACATCTAAACTGTGCTCCACCTCTTGCATAAGCGCTCACGTAGAGAGTAGAATTTCTTGCCGTTTATGGAGCGGCATGGCTCAAAGGTAGAGTGGATGTCTTCCAACCTCAAAGTTGGGCGTTAAATCCCCAGCCATCGTGACCATGTCAGTCTCTTTGAGCAAGATACTGAACCCCCAGTTTCTGATACTGGGTCATCAGTAGGTGAATGAGGAAGCAGTGTGAAGGGGTTTGATTGCCAAAGGTAGAAAACCACTGTACAAGTGCCAGCACATTTACACATTTATTACCAGTATTCCAGATATTCCAGAGCAGTGTTGGTAAGTCACCGGCACATTGGTGCGCCAGGATGTTGGTGTAGAAACAGATACCGGCACCTTTACTTTTGCGGGAGAGCTCTGAGTTATGAGCCGCACAGAACAACTGAAATACCCACCGCTGTCCCGGATCTGTTCACAAAGCTACCGTAGTTTCCGCACTATAAGTCGCACCGGATTATAAGGCGCACCTTCAATGAATGGCCCATTTTAAAACTTTGTCCATATATAAAGCGCACCGGATTATAAGGCACACCGTCAATGAATGGCCCATTTTAAAACTTTGCCCATATATAAGATATATACATATGGCCCGCAGGCCGGACTTTGTACACGCCTGCTGCAGTGGCTCAATATTGGTCCATATATAAGGCGCACCTGATTACAAGGCGCACTGTCGGCTTTTGAGAAAATTGGAGGTGTTTAGGTGCGCCTTATAATGCGGAAAATACGGTCCTATGTCTGTGAAGAAAAAAGACAAAAAGACAAAAAGTCCCTGTTTCTCCTCACCAGCTCATCCATCTTGACACTGATTGATCATGGAATGGAAAAAAAATCCCAGGCTAAGTTTTTTGTGTCTCCTGTGTACTGATTCATGCAGGTACGTGCACAAGCTCGTTTCCCTCATCTATGGCCTCTATGATCTATGGCTTTTTGTGTGGCAAAAATGGATCAGGTCCACAGCAAATAAAAAAAACAACAACTACAACTGCTGTTTAGAGGCGCGTCATAAGAGCATGATGAAACAAAACACACAAAAACAGACAAAACCCAAAGTACCAAAAAACGGGGCGCTCGTATATGTCGTCATCTTGGTTGTCCAAATCCTGTCCAAATCCACTTACTTCTTCCTCCCTGCCGTTTAAATGATTTCAAGTTATGCGGTATAAAAAAAATAAAATGATGCACTTAAGAAGACCTCAGCACACTACTCCAATAAAATTGTGAATTTTAAATATTCTCTTCTTGGTGTATTCAACTGATTAGTCATGCACTACAATTTTGTAATATCCTAGAGTTCAATTTCTTTATTTTGCGAGCTTCATCAGATATGAGATTAAACTGTGATTAATTAGATTCATTCATTAAAAATTCAAGGATGAGTGTAACAATATTTTATGTTCTTTTACGTTGAATTTTCTAAATGGAATTGATTTTCATGGTCTTAATAACAGGTATGATGTTGAGACTATTCAAGATGACCATCACATCCACATTTGTGTCTTTGACACAAAATAAATCAATGAGCAAAAACAGTCTCTTCAAGGCACTGCCCGGCCCTACTTTTTTCTATTTTCAAATGGATGAGAATTCTGCGTATTGTCTTGTAGTGTTGTAGGCATGTTCACCATATGACCTCAAAGTGAGTGTGAGAGGCATTCTAACAGGGACATGGTGATAGAGAGCAGACCAGGTAGCAAAAAGGGTCTGAATGGAAATGTCGCAGAGGCATAATGGAACTATTTAAATCCAAGCAAGTACATTAGATCATGGGTTTCAGGCAAGAACAGTGATGGGACAATATGAAGGGGGGGCTGAAGTACAATACCAAGATGTAACTCGCCTCAGACATTTTGTCGACAGCACTGGCTCTTTGTCATAGCAAAGTACAAGAGTGGCAAGGGTATGAGGTTGGGATATTTCCAGCCCACTGCAGTGAAACATGTAGCGGCTCCGGGCCATGCAGGTTAAGTTAGAGTCTGACTCATATTCATGATGTAGTGTTTTACAAAGTGATAGGTTTGAGACATATGATCTGGTAGTTCCATTGCCAGGAGGGGGACACCATTTTGAAGGCTGGATTAAAACCATTCCCGTACAAAAAGTCTGAATTTATTGTGCAGAGGTTTTGGAGCAGGTCTTAATGAATTTTGTGACACTATTTATTTTTTTTCAGTGGACAAATTGTGATAAACAATCCCAACGGGGCAATTATAAAAATTATATTGTGCGTGTGTGTGTGTGTGTGTGAGTGTGTGTGTGTGTGAGTGCGTGTGTGTGTGTGTGTGTATATTTACTTTGTAACATCTGGCCTTGTTTCAAACAACAGCAACCCTCTCAACCAGTGGTTCTTAAACTTGTTGGAGGTACCGAACCCACCCAGTTTCATATGCGTATTCAACATACGTCTCATTAGTGAAAAACACAATTATTTTTTTCAAATTCAAGACATAGATGTTTTTTACATGTGCACAAAATGAGCCTTTACACGATGAATCAGGTGTGGAGGCTCTGCCAAACCCCTGAGACCGACGCACCGAACCCCTAGGGTTCGATTGAACCCAGGTTAAGAACCACTGCTCTAAACCTCACAGGGCATCACTGCAATGTAAATTGCTGTGGTAAGATGTTTAACATGTCTGTGTAGTAATGGGTTTTTAATTTCAGGTTAAGAGAGCAATTCAAGTATAGACAGACTGGAGCTGATCGGTTTTTGATTCACCGAGGTTAATAATTCAAATCATTGTGTTGACTCGGGCATCATGAGTATGCACCATCCATCAACCTGTATCTTACGAGTCTCTGGCTATATGCTGTTAAGTAGCTACATAAAGCGAATAAGTTAACTTGGATGATTCATTTGAAATGACTGAGTTTAGTAAGCAGGCTCACCAGTCAGTGAATCAAAGTGAGACTTCCATAATATAAACTGTATTTTCTGGACCATAAGTCGCTCCGGAGTACAAGTCGCACCAGCCATAAAATGCATAATAAAAAAGAAAAAGACATATATAAGTCACACTGGAGTATAAATCAAAAATTTGGGGGGAAATTTATTTGATCAAATACAACACCAAGAACAGACATGTCACCTTGAAGGGCAATTCAAAATAGAAATAAAGTAGAGGCATTAACAGGCTGAATAATTGTACGGTATGCTAACGTTACATGACACATAAACAACAAACTGAGAACATGACTGGTGTGTTAACATAACATATTAAGAGTTATTCAAAAAACTATAGCATAAATAACTTGCTAACAAGTTTACCAAACCATCCGTGTCACTCCAAATCACTGAATCCAATGAAATCTTCATCCTCTGTGTCACTTTTAAACAACTCCGCTAACTCCGGAGGTAGGAGATGCGGCGCTTCCTCTTCTACGTCACTTACGTCAGACTCATCTTCAGTTGCAGTTCCAATTATTCCAGCCTTTCTGAATCCTGACACACAGGCCTAGAGTGCTCTCTTGCGGTTTAGTGCAAAAACAACATGTAAAATTATATAATAATGAGTTAACAATTTCACACATAAGTCGCTCCTGAGCATAAGTTACACTCTTGGCCAAGCTATGAAAAACTGCGACTTATAGTCCGGAAAATACGGTAATTATGAAATTAAAACAAAATATACATGGTGCACAATTTCGCTTTGGTTTAATTTGGAGGCGCGACTGTACTTCCAACTCATTTTCCGATCCATCAATCTATTTTCTTTACAGTGTTGTTTATCCTCATTAGGGTTGATCCAAGCTGATTTTGGGTGGCAGTTAGGTTGCTAATCAATCACAAGCCACAAGAACACAAAAAAATTAGACTCACTTTTACGCCAATGGGCAGTTTAAAGTTTAACACTCTAATTAATCTAACATTTTTCTGGATGTGGAAGTAACCTGGATTGCTGAAAAAAAAAACCACTAAAGCACAGAGAGAAATAAACATGCAAAATCCTTATAGAGAGGTTCCAGATGATGTAATTTCAAATGCTTTGGTACATGCAGGATTCATAACTGAGAACACATGAATTGACCGCAAAGTGCATCTTCAAGGAGATCTCTCTCATCGATTTATTTGGTTTGGACCAATGTTCGCATGGTAGCTTTTGCATTTGACAAAACAAGCCACATTAGGAGAGCCATCACACCAGGGTTGACTTTAACACAACCAAATGTGACAATTCTGAACAAAGCCTTAAAGGTAAAGATGACCTGTCAAAGTAAATGCCATTCCAAGATCCAGGACATTTTGATGTCTAGCGCGTATTATAGTTCAGTCTGACCAATGATCTAAATAAAAAAAATCTTGTAGTTTTACAACTTTTCGCAGAATGAGTAATAGACCATCTTAAATATCTAAACATTTTATTTTGAAAGTTAGGTACTTGGATGGATGGATGGATGGATGGATGGATGGATGGATGGATGGATGGATGGATGGATGGATGGATGGATGGATGGATGGATGGATGGATGGATGGATGGATGGATGGATGGATGGATGGATGGGCTGGTTGGTCGGTAGATTTCCAGTTTTCATGCAAGACATCAAACTGTACCTAGTGCATATTTACGAATTTTAAGACGTCAAAGTTAATGTGATGAGGATGATGATTGAAAACATCATCTATTTTTTTAATAAAACTTCAGAGGCATATACTTGTTATTCTTTCTTTGAATTCTTCACTTTGAATTAACTCTGTGCCAACTTGTTAGGGGTGGTTGACAAATGCTCTCTGCTTAATTATCTTTTTAATTATCATTTGGTTGCATTCACTCCAGCAAAGTTGAGAGATGAGAACACTGAGAAAGATAAAAGACGACAGAAAAAAAGAGGTCAGCAAAGGATGACACAGCATCTTGAAAAGGAACAAGTGGAGAAAATTAGGTCTATTGGTATTACTGTCAGAAAAGGACCTTGCCTGAAATCACGTCATTGAAGCATCAAAACACGTACAAAACTTACATACCCAAACACACCTATGTGAATGCCAATTCAGATATAATGCAATGGATGTCCTCTGCATTTCATCATCAAAGCCTTATCAGGCTGCACAGGGTCGGAAGGGGAGAATATGAACCGGATAAAACAAATCGTTTGATGTGTGAAAGACAGACACTGCAGCTCCAAAGTACTTAAGCTTCTCTTCCCAGTGGACTGACAAAGGAGAAGGATAGCAGGGAGGAAGGAGTGTTTCTCGTTTATTCTCTCACCCCCCCACCACCGTTCCCTTCATCATCAGGGGTTTTCGAAGTGTTGCGTCATTGCATATTAAGTTCCAGTGTCAGCGATAGGCCTTTTAATTAAGTAAATAACGTCAGCATTGATAAGGTTTGACGACAGGCCTGAGACTAAGCAAATGACATGCTTAAATGACAGTTGAGGTAAAATTGCCTTAGAAAATATCAGAAACCTATCACATGATCCATCCATCCATTTTATTTTTTAATTGGGCCACTGGTGAGCTATAGCCTATCCAAGATGATTGGATAGGTTGCAAGCCAATCGCAAGTAACATACAGAAAACCACCATTCACATTAATGGACAAATTAGCATTGCCAAATAACTTGCATTATTTGGAGAAGTGGGATTAAGCAGGTCAGTGAATCAGATGTTTTTCCCACCTGGGCACCGTCTCCTCACACATTATCTCCAACAAAATATCTCCAACGAAATCTACATTTTGCTGAACTTTTAAATAGAACTTTTTTGTTGTAATATGTTTACCAATTACTACATGGTAGTACTTTGAATCTCCAACTTTAAGAGCCTTTCGATGTAAAAAGATGATGCATTTTGTACTCTTATTAAATGCATTTGCGTTTTGTTGGACAAGTTCTAGGGTTGATGTCACAAAAGATATGTATCAAACTCAAGCTACAAAGTATGTGTTTTCCCTTTCAGTTTAATCACCCTGAAGTACTTTGTAAATAACTGTAACCTTAGCTCACTGCAAACATTGGACTTTATGTCACATGCTTTTATATGCAATACATATCCTCTAGGTCAGGTCGTCAAGCAATGAACAGCATGAACGTTAATGAGACCGGATATACTGGGTATACGTATATCCTCTGTACCAGTAATTGTCAACTGATGGTCCTCGGCTCTCTCGTGGTCCATGGCGGTATCGCAGGTGGTCCACAAAATTGGAAATGGAAAGTAATTGTAACATTTGTAAAAACAAAATGTATTTATTATTTAGACTTGATATATTTTCCAGCTAATTATGTGATTAGTCAACTGACTTTTTCAGTGTCTTCCTGGGGGTGTTTTCACCAAATGTAGCAAATTTGAATAGGTTCCCCCCTCGAGTTACAGGGCGGTAAAAATTCTAACAGCAGCCCTATTACACTAAGTCAACCGATGAGAACAAGTACTCCCTCCCATTTTGATTCCTAGCCATCAAGCGTTTCTAGCCAACCGTGGTTCCTGACTACCTGATGACTTTTTCCACTCAGTCAGTCAGAGTGATAGTTTCCAAACAAAGTTCAATCCTCAAGCCCGGTGATCATGTCAAAGTGTCCTTGAGCAAGCCATTTTATATATATATTTTGCTCGCAGTAGGGCCTGGCAGTGCCAATCATGGCAGCATCAATTTCTGTGTCTTCTTGGGTTTTCTTGGGTGTGGCATTTTTGAACAGTTTCCCCCCTCCCCAAGCAAAATTATGAGGAGCGTGGCTCAGTTATAGAGTGATGGACTTCCACCTTGAAGGTGGTGGCTTCAATCCTTAAATCACTGTAGACTTGATTTATTTTCCAGCTAATTGTGTGAATCATTTACCCATCCAAAATATGCCAAATGTCACAGAGATTCCCAAAATAGACACGCAGATTCAAATAAATAGCCTGTATACTAGGTCTATCGTCCTTCGGTGCAAAACAAAATAATATTCCGCCAAAGCAGTGATCCCCGAATTGCCTCTTGGTTATAAGGTTGTCCCTTGGACAAAGCCAGTTGAAAACCCCTGCTCTAATAAACAATCAACAAAAGGTTTTCCATACTATTTTGCTTCTTCTTGAATCACTCAATGTGTTTGTCCAATCTGAAGTTAACTGGTGACCTAGATTGGCAAAATTGTCCTATTCAGGAAGCAAAATATTGATTGGCTTTGCACACTCAAGGTAATTATATTGTCAGCACTTAATCAACCCTATTAGATTCCTCAAGTGGCTTCGGTCCCTGCCATTAGGGTCAAGAGAACAATTGACTTTATTTGGACAGAATGAGAATGATAGGAATTCAAGTGGTGGTGAAGAAAAGCCCAGAATTAAACATTCACTCACTACATTTAAACAGAATGGGACAATTAGAAGAGTGAAACAACTGGGGACAATACAGTGTTAAATGAGTTCTGCAATTTAACAAGGTGTCAAGGAAGAGGTGAGCAGGGTAAATTGGACTGGAGAGAATTAGGTGGGAGGTTGCAAACATGGATTCTGAGTGATTGTTTCCTGAAGTTTGTGACCGTCCCACTACAGAGGATGAAACAATCGAAAAAGTCGTTAAATAATTAATTTGTCAACAGCGTGGCGCACAAGGGAGTCTTTGAAGAAGGAGCACAGATGGTCAGCAGAGTTAAAAAGAGGGAGACACACACTGACACAGTCCTACACGAGAAAGCCTGGTGCTGAAGTCTGGCTCATCACCTGCATGCACACCATATGCCACTGAGGCTGACAACCTGCTCGCTAAGCCACTACTTTAAAATGCAAACAAACACTTATGCTTGAGCATGCACACAAATCTTCCCTCTTTCCTAGCTGTTCCTTTTTTTTTGGACCGCAAAGATTCCTTCTTGCATACTGATGTGCAGCTCTGTTTATGCGAAGCTGCAAAGATAAGAATGAAACTCTTGATAGAAATGCCTGGCAGAGTCCCTTCACCTATACACTGATCCACATCAGTGCACGCATCTTCTCTGTCAAATACAGAAAACAAGCGGATAGTCACACTTTCAGGTGCCACCTCGTCCCCACACACCCGAGGCAATGCGGTGAAGAGCGTAAACAGCGCTTTCTGTCAATCCATCACTGTGTGAAATTACCTTCGTCTGTGACAGCCATCCCTGAGCCCAATCTTAACACTGAAACCACCATTAAAATCTAATGAGGCAACACCACTCATAGCAAACAAACATGCATTTGGCATCGTGTTACAAAACATACAGTGTCTGCACCAGAGCCAATAAAACAACAACTGGCCTTTGTTTGATTCCCGTACAGACTCTAATGGTTATGGTTCTGCCTTTGAGAGGGACTAGTTTTATTCCACTCAATGTGTGGCTTGCAAGTGATTACTTCAAAGCTCCAAGGATCTCCAGTAGTTTCTCGTAATGCAATTTCAAGACATTCTAACTATGAAGAACTTTCAATCAGATAGAAATAATTGAATGCAGAGGTGGGAATAAGTCACCTATGGGCAAGTCAAGGTACATTTATTTATGTATCCCTTAATCAAAAGACTTTCAAAGTTGTTATATATTAATGGCATCTCCAGGTCACCCCCCTCCCACTCACACACACACTCACACACACACACAGATGCCACACATTTCACTTGTATTTCAAAATCAATTTAATTCAATTTAATTTCTATACCAATTACCATGAATGTGACCTGTAATTTACATAAATAACTAGTAAATAAAAGCCCTTCACTTTTTTTTAAATCTTCAAGCTCCTCAAAGAACTTCACACTTTTTCCTCATTTACCTACGGATGACGCAGCATCAGGAAGAATTGAGAGTTCAGTATTTTGTTCAAGGACACGTTGACATGGTCACAACGGTTGAGGATTAAAGTCACAGCCATGGGGTTGGGAAATGACCACTGTTGCCACATGAGCTATATACAACTCAAAATCTGCACTGTACTTACTGAGGGTGGAATGCATTTTTGTAAACAACTTTTTTTTTTGACAGTCATGATCTTAATGCAAAGTGGTCCAATACAGCACACCTCTGAAATGCTGCTGGCACATTTTCAAGTATCGACGACTCTTATCCACTTGTAATGCAGGCAAACATCTCCACACTTATTTCTCTCTTCACAACTGACTGCTATGTATGGCCCTTCATTTCTTCTGCATTTAGCCAATTTATTTTAGGTGCTTAAGTACTGATTTTAAAGTGCACATCGCTTCGCCTCGCTATTAAATGTGGGTGAGGGACAATTTGCATGGATATGCAAACGGAACCGCAACAGATGAAATTGTACCGTTTTTATAAACCATCCTACTAACCTACCTAAGTTTCTTACTAAGCTTTACTTGCATGTTCACGATCACCCAGTGTTTAATGGTTCCAAACCAGTCTTCGTGTTACTAGCTAAAGTCTGACCCAAGATTACCTATCTGTGTTGTTGTTGTTTTTTTTGTTTACATTTTTCAAATTAATTACTAAGTCATTGTCGTGTCTTCATTCTTAGTGTCGCCATCCTATCTTTTCAAAGATCATCGACAAGGTAATCCATTGAATCATATTAATGATTATCGGGGCTGCTCCCTTCATTGTTGTCGTTTAGGTACCCACTTCACACCATCAAGTGACAAATTGCTTGCTGAGTTGGCCCGAATGAAACCCAACATTTTTTTGGTCATTATTTCTTTCCTTTGTAGCGATAGTAGGAGTCACTCGTAAGAGTGTAGGTAATTAATAGCGACTCGAGAGAAGGCCTCAATTACTCTCGTACACTTCTAGTCAACTTTTTGATTGTTTTAGAGGGTAAATGGGGAAAAAACTCATTAAATCAGTCTTTAAATATGAAGAGGGTTACAATAAAATAAATTGGGAGATATTTTGCCAGAATAGTATTATATTATCATATTCACCAAAAAGATTCAAGATACATTAAGGAATCTAATCGAGCCTGAATGAAGATGTTGGTGTTCAAAGGGAATTCCAAATACCAGTCTTTTTTTGGCACAGAACATCGAGGCTTCTCACAGATAGATGAGGAAGATTCCCCTTTCAGAATGACAAGAACATAAAGTATATAACACCCAAATCAACCAATGCCTTTACAAGGAGACTATAAAGTTTTGGAGTTGACTTGTTGAGAATGTTTGGGGTGACCTGAAGGCGGCTGAGCACAAGAGATACAATCACAATCTGACAGATTTGGAGCACTTTTGCATTTAAAAATTGGTCAATATTTTCAAGTCAAGACAGGTCACGCAAATAGACTCGTAGCCCAAAAGTTTGAGCACTGCACATCAAAATCTAAAATACTATTATATACTGTATGTTATTGTTTTTTAATGGCATTCTCTCGCTGTGTTCTCTTCTTTTCTCTTTATTTCCTTTTTCTCTCCTTTTGCTTTTTGTCTGTAATGTGGAGTTGGACAGCAGCCAAAAGTGTTTATTGTGATTTCATTGATTTACATTGAAAAAAGATGTTGCAACCCCCAAGTATATTCCCTCAATAAAAAAGCATTTCAAGCAACTTTTATGGTTTTCTATTGTTCTACATCTCAGTCTTGACATTATTCAGCACATCTTGCTATTGTTATGGAATGAGAATATCATTTGTGACTGAATAGGGTGTAGAATGTGTGGTGAAGGACAACAGGAGTAGACGAACGATAGTTAGCAGTGGAAGAAATGCTAGCTGGGTGTGTGCAATTGATTGGCGTTAGTTTTTGTGCCACTGAGTGTGGAAGCAATAAAGAGAAAGAGAGAAAGAGTTGTAAAGTAGAGGGAATATAAACTCCCAGATGCCAGGTATTTTTCCAACCAGCAGGCAAGAAGACAGGAGTCTAATGAGTTCCCTCATAGCTGAGCGGGTGCCGTGTTTGGATCACACGATTATTGTTGCACGCACACAGAGACACACACATTGCAACATAGCTCATGGGGCTGTTATGAATTACATGGGCCCAACCTAAAACCTTGGCCAAGTGCTTCAACACATGATACCCACATACATCATTTTACCCAGTGGCTCAATCCCTCCACAAACATTTGACATAAATGTAATTGAATGCGATAAAACATCATTTGTCATGAGACTCTTGTGTTCACTCAGTGAACATGATGCTATTGTGAATTCGCTTTAAATTAATACATGAACAAATTTACTACCAAATGGTAAAACAAACATACTTGAAGGATGTGCAGTATGTTCTGTATTACCTCTCAAAACATGGAATAAAAGGTGCTTTTTTATTTGCAAGTATTTTCTTGAGAGTAACAAGAGGGTTCTTATCAGATACGGTCTTGAACCGAAACAAGTAGAAAACAAACTAAATTAGAAAACAAAACATTAAAGTAAAATCCAACTGTCAGTAGCTCACATGTCCAAAAAGTCAAACAAGGGAAGCTTCACAAAGAGTAACTAAATGGGAGCTCAAATCAATATATTTTTCAAAACCAACAGAAATGTTGCTCATTAGAGCTCAGAACTGATCAGACTACTTGCTTGGTCCATGCTCCACCAGGTTTTTGTTTTAATTTTTTATTTCAAATTTTCACAAAATGTACTTTTGTGAAGGTGAATGGAATACTTCTGTGGTGTTAGGGTTTGTCAACTGGGATCAGGTAAGGACAAAACAGAAATGGTGTGTAAAAATGAGTGCAGGTAGATAAATGGTTGAATAAAAGAAATGTCAGTCACGCGTTTTTCTTTTTTTTTTTTTACTCATTTGATCTATTCATGATCATGGAACTTTATGACAATGGAAAACGCATCAATAATATATTGCACCCTATTAAAAAGACTTGACAGTTGCAAATTGTTATCCATCTGATTCTAGGAAACACTGTGTCACAAACATAGCCAATTAGAAGCACCGACAGATCCAACAACTCACACAAGATAAAAACAATACTAACCACATGCTGTTGGATGTGATAAAAATAGCACACACAAACATTGGGATCTGTTAGATATTGTATGCTGTTCTTTTAAAAGAAATCAACAGGACACACATCAAGAAATGTTGACTTATTTTGGAATGCATGAAGATGTCGCATGCCTGCTCCTTCAGCACCCTGGTCAGCGCTTTTCCTCAACGCACTCATGCCCGATTTGACGCACACCATTCACAGCCACGCCCTGCACAATCAGCGCTCATTGCTGCTGCGCACAACGGATTGGGTACGATCTTTTGTACCCCAAAACCGAGTAGACCTAAATCGGAATTTTACGCAGACTTTGGGGTCCAAAATTTAGGAATAGCATTCACTCTTAAAGTGTGTTATATAGAAAGTCTTGTTTGTTGAGAAAGGCATGTTTTGATGCAGGGGTCATTTTTTTTGTTAATTTATATCAGGCATGGTGTTGGGCATCTGTTTGCCGTCCGTCTCCACGCACATTGAAGTCTGTTGACATTTTATTTAAAAATAATTGAGTAAGTCATTTTGATGCTATGTGAATTGGATGGAAGAGAGAATAAAGCAGCCACTTATTCTACTCCAGCCACACTCTGACTTGTGAATGACTCTGTGGATGAGTTACTTCTGTGAACTTCCGCCTTTCTGTAACAAGAACAATCCTAGCTATCTATAACACTTTAATGAAGCTAGTCATTCAACTTTGCACGGTCCTTATATCATCCATTTAAAATACTACTTGAAAATGTATTTCTGACAAAAACAAATGGGGTCCATGACCAGAAGACAGAAATTCACGTAGGATTGAATCGAGTAAAATCGAGATTTAAGTATAAATTGTTTATACTTACCAATATAAACCTCTTGACATCTTGGGCAAGAGTGGTCCTGCTGAACCTAAAAGGATGAGAAACAACAAAATGAGTGAGCAAGTCTGATAGTAAAATAATGCAGAAAATACAACAAAAGGCCATCATGGGTAAATATGGTGATTTTTGTTTGTTTGTTTTGTTTTGTTTCAACAGCTAACTTTCCTAATGACAATATTTCAGTGTGGGGAAACACTGTGTCATGTTCAAAAAGTCAGCTTTTAAGAGTACTGATGATGAAAAAAATAGAAATAATTTGCATATTACATGAGGCTTGGTAGCAAATATACATTAGGCCAATTCCCTTCCAGCTGTTTATTCCTAATGCCCTGCCCATCCTCCCTTTCAACTGCTTGAGACTGACCATATTTTACTAAAAAGCACAGACTGTCTTCTCTGATTCTATCTTTAAATCAAAATGGGTCTTCACATTGTGCTGTCAAACCCCAGCCTTTTCTGTCTTTATAATGTCACCCAAAAATATGACATGGTGTCACAGTAAAGGGTGTGAGCCGAGAGTGTGAGGAACAAACAGTGAAAGGAAAAAAGACCAGCATGCACGAAGGATTGAGAACCTAATTACCATTGCGTAACAAATTAGATGAGGGTTCACAGAGAAAAAGAAGTCTAAAAAAAGATGGGACTGGGAGCAGAAACCGCAAAGAGAATGATCATTAAAGTGTAGCCGTTGGGGAAAGATCAAGTGAAAACGGAGCTTATGGGATCAGGTGAAATGGTCAGGATGGGTGAGAGGGAGGGAGAGATTAACAGTGCACAGTAGGGTCCTACTGATTAACATAAAAGTAAAAAAAAAATGGTCGAACTAAAAAGGAAGAAGGAAAAAGCCATCAATGGATATAGGTCAGCTATTAAGGTGGAAATCAGATACCAATGTATGCTGACAGAAATGACAACTGGACAACTTTCAACCAGTGATCACACGCTCACACTTGAACTACGATCTGTCTCTTCTGATGAATAAATGGGTTAGGGTTAGTTATTGTGGCAATATGTGCTTTTCCGTGTTGCTGTGGGTGATAAACTAACACACCAGCAACATTCAGTTTTTTTGCAATGTTTATTTCACTCAAATGTAATCATGATAATGCAGTTGGACTCCTCAATGTCAGACATAAGTTTCATCGATGTAACAATTGAAAATATAAGTAATTCAGTACACTGACCAGGTTAAGTTTCTTCTGACACTTCTTTGTTTGATGTTTGAGTCGTGAATTTGCATCATGCATAGTAGCTCTCAAGTGGCCTTAATTGTCATTAAATGATAACAGAGAAAACAATAAATACGTTACAACTGACATTGAGTGCGGTCCAAGAAGAGTCCGGACATTGTCTCCCAATATTCATGCCTCCACTCTCCAAGACTTTGATTAGTAGGTGCTGGTGTTATTGCTCATTATCAGATCTCCCATAACATGCCTCAATGACAGTCACAGTAATTGCCACTCAGGGGAGGTTTAGCAAATTTATCTTACGGGCATCTATAAGTGACGTTCTTGATATTTTTGCTTCATTCTAAGTCAGACTAGTCACAACATTTTTTGTTCGATGTTTTATTTTCCCCCCACATTTGTTTTGCAAAAATTGAGACTATGAACTTTAGCGCTCGTCACCCCCAAAATCCACATTGTCATGGACGGAGACAGAGCCTCCATATGCAGCATGGATCTTTATTGAATTGAGGGAAAGGGGAAGTGAAACGCTGGATAACAGGAACCAACACGGGCAGGAGAACCGAATAACAGGTCGGGCAACAGACGGGTGGCATACAGGACAGCAACATGGGGCAAAAGACGGGCAACATGCCGGCTAGCAACGTGGCAAGAGAGCAGGAAGGGCAACAAAACAAACTGACACAGAGGGCTGGGTGTGCAGAGTTTATATTGGTCGATTAATGCGGGCAATAATTGTAAATGCTGCCGACGGGACAGGAGAGGCAGGAGAGATGAGCTGTCCAGAGAACTGGTCATATGGATGCATGACACGTTCCCTCATAGTTGGTGCATTTAGGCTGCTTCACTCAGACCATTTGGAAAGCTATACAAATATGTTGTTCAGTTATTCAGAGTGCCCCAAAAACGCAGCCCAGTGCAGGCAATACAAGGAAAGTAAACAACTGCGTTCAGAAATTAATGGAAGCGGAGCATGCTCTGCCTCCGACAGCACACGAGGACGACAGAACTATTATCTGATATCAAGATCGCTGTGATGTGTGTAAAATGTCCTCTGACTATACACATTAATGCAGGAAATGATGCAAGGACAGTCTGTTGGGATGAGCAGCTCAATAGACTCAGAAGACAGCTGAAAATAATTTGTATCATGGTATGTTTGCATTGCATAGACCATTGGTTCTCATCTGTTGTCACTCGGGGACCTGTTTTTTCCATTCTCTTTAAATCGCTACCCACTTTTACAGAAGTTTATAACAAGAAAGAAAATGTATTGTGAAACAGTGCTCTTTTAAAACATAAATATCTTTTTTTTTTTTAAACAAATCATGCCTTCATGTTTAAATTGCCTTTCATCACACCTTGATAAGAAACTGATGATGAATTATCTTTTCCCTGATTTTTTCTTTTTAGGAAAGAGAAAGACAATTCCGGCAACCAGCACCCATCGTGCCCTGCCCGTCCACCTGCATTTAAACTCTTTTTTTGTGTTTTGTTTTTGTTTTGTTTGTCTTTTATTGACGTAGCTTTTTCGTTAATATATTTTTCAGATGATGTTCTTCGGATACATTGTTTAAATAAAAATATTGTATTCGTTAATATGGAGTGTTTATTGAAAACAAAAAAAGTCACTATGAATAGTGAAATGAAGTCAGTACATTTTACTGGAGCATTTATTCTCAAACAACTTTTTGACTAACTTCCCTCTCTTTGGACGTGCAGCAATACCAACAATTTTATATTTAAAATGAACCCCAAAAACTTGTGTTTGACGTTAATTGACAAAACCGAAAATGAGAGATTTTTGCTACAATTGTAGTTATAGTTAGTTGAATGAGCAAATACATTGTTCCGAATAGTTTTATTTAAAATAGAATAAGGATTTTTATTATACTCCATTAACAAAAACATTGTAGTGATTTTCTCTTTTTTTTTTTTTTTTACTGTAATAACCTTGGTGTGGACTTTCATCTGTGCCTTGTCTATTTGCTACTTAGAGGTCTTAGGTCCCATGGGTACCTCTCTTCAAATAAGCGATGACAGTGAAGACAGCCTAATCTCCGCTCTGTCTCTCCTGGTGACTCACTTCCTCCAGTGTACATCCATTGACATGTCTGTGGCTTCAGCACCATGCACATAATGAATCTCAATGATCAAGTACGTGTCAGAGACCTTTTACCTGTGCTGTACAAATGTACTTGTGAATATGAATCACCAACACTGGGTGTCACTGACCATTTGAAACTCACACTCAGGCAAGAGTGTGAATGCTAAATATCTCCTCATTGCACTCTGATGTGCCACATCTCCGTCAGCCTGAGGGACAATGGGGCGGATCCACGCACAATGCAGATCATGAGTTATGAGCATGCATGAATGTCAGCTTGACTCACCGTTGCATTCATCATTTTTGCACACTAAAACTGCAAACAGTCAGGATGCATAAGCACATGACCTGCTGAATGGACCTGGTCGTAATACTATACTTTTGCCTGTCACCATGTTATGACCAGTTAAGTGAAAATGTATACGTAATTTGTCATGGCACAGCTGATGGTCTCTTGTTCCACACTTAAATACACGCATTGGGTGGAAATCATTATTCTAGAATAACTGAAAACTGAGTAATAAATGCAGGCTTTGTTAACATTTATCTATACTTATCTGGCATACCGGTAGGAACCACAAGTTCTAATGAAAACACATAGAATGTTTGTCTTCTGATCCAAATGTTACCTTAAAATGTCAGCTTCATACCTCACATAATTCAAATGTTTAAGGAGGTAGTCATTTAAGTGCCTGTTTATGAATTCAAGTGGGTTGTGTTCTAAAAGCAATGCAATATTTTTTTTAACACCTCCCACCACACACATCATCATAATGCCCATAGGCAGGGGAGCAATATCACATAAAAAGCATCTAGAGATGTGATTTTGCTAAGTTTGCTAAAGAAGACTGTTTTATTCTGCTGGTACCTGTTTATACACTTTGGGCTCACTACAGGCAAATCGAGTTGGATGAATCAACAGGAGATGATTCACTTTTTATGCTTTCACCTTTTTAACCAAATCTGATTTCTAAGCAAGTCTGACCTTGATCACACTGAAAAATGTATTTATAATTTTAGTCACCCCCCCTCCTTTTTTTGTCATTTTTCACAGCATGGAAAGAAAATGTTTAGAAAGTCTTTTCAATTGAAGGTTAAAATAAGTTCTAAAATAAATTCTTAGATGCACAGAAGATGCTGTTCAGTCATATTTGTATTCATAGATTTGTACTACAGTTACATAGTATGTGTCATGTGGGACAAAGAGTGGGAAAGAGGAAATCAAGCTTTAGAGTTGAAAGTTACAGCATGTCGATATAGATCAGATTTTTTGGAATAATACATACTCATATGGGGAATGGGATTGGGGTCGATCTGTTCTCTGTATTGTTTTCAATCCCCTTGCTGACAGATCAAACCATGAATCCACAAGCACAATATGGCTAACTCATACAATACCAAGCTTGCAACCTTGGCATGACAAAAAAGAATGAATGAATATGAACAGAAATCCTTACTAGGTACTTGATTTAGCTCACATATAACCATTGTTTTCCACAACGATGAAAATGCTAATGTTTATAAAAAATATGGTCAGGGGTCCTCAACTATAGTGGAAAGTCACCTTGGGGGCTGGACACTTAAATAAAAAGTAAATAGAAATAAAATGATGGCATAACATTCTTATTTGATGTTAATTGTTTATATAAACATTGTATTTTCTCTTTGGTTCTCGTAATTTGTTGAACCCAGTCGCGGAACAGACTGGATGGTGAGGCAGCCAGCCAGTAGATGATCGCTGTTCTAAGGACTTGAGAAATGGAAGATTAAAATTTGAGTCATGTAGCGGTCAAAAATTAGAGATGCTACTCTATTACCATTACCATTATTACCCCACTAACCTTAGTGCAAGAGGCACTGAACTGTGCACTTCTTTACACTGACTTCTCTCCGTGCATGCCTGCATGTGTATGATACGGTTCCAGGAGCAAAAATATATGAGGTGTGATTTGAAAATCCTCTACAGAGTAATGATAATCACAATGAATTAACATATTGGTAGTAACTCTCCTTTTCATTTGACACTACCCCCCCCGACTCCACAAAACCACACACATACAAACACATACACAAGCGCACTCGACACACACACACACACACACACAAACGCACACACGCACACTCACATACACCTTAACCAATGGTTTTCAAAGCTCCAAGAGCCCCTCACTTGTTCTTATGAGCCTGCGTAAATTGAATGCTGTGAATCAGGGCTGTCTGTTATTACATGTGACTAGTGGGAGGAAAAGAGAGAAAGGAAGTGCAGGAAAGACACTCTGCTGAAATGAAGGGGACTGCACTGCACATCCCTGCAGTTTTATGGGCTTGTGTCTTACCAAGATATATCACCAGCTGTCCACATAATACCATAATGTACACAAGCGTGTGTGTGTGCGTGTGTGTGTGCGTGTGTGTGCGAGCAGGTGTGTGTGTGCGAGTGCGCGTATGTAATACAGGTCTCTGTCCAGTCCATGTTATGCACTAAAATTGTGTGTAACTTGCTCCTCATCTGTGTCCTCTGGTGATTTGGTACTCTTTCACATGTACAGGTGTGAAAATCTGTTAAACAATGAAATTGGTCAATGTTGTCAAACTCTTTTTTTTTTTTTTTAACAAAGGGGGAGAGGCTAGTCACCATTGAGGATGAAGATAATGTAAATATAGATTTTGTAGTGAGCATGTGTGTGAGAAAATGTGAGCTGTAGGGTGAATTAGGAGTGAACTTGAGATATAGAGAGAGTGATGCTGAGCGATAAGTGCATAAACAGAGTGAGAGAGAGAGTCACAGAGAGCCCAGATGAGGGAGTGGAGATGATGGGCTGGCAGTTTCCAAGCACCAGGCTGTTTTTCAGGGCTGTCAAGCACATTGTGAAGCATTGTTTGAAAGGCCCAGGCTGATGGCTGACATATTCGCCATGATTCTCGCTTGCCAGGCTGCTGTCCACTGCCCTAGACTCAGACACACGGGCTAAAATAGGCCAGTCTGTGTGTGTGTGTGTGTGTGTGTGTGTGTGTGTGTGTGTGTGTGTGTGTGTGTGTGTGTGTGTGTGTGTGTGTGTGTGTGTGTGTGTGCGCGTGCGTGCGTGTGTGTGTGTGTGTGTGCATTGGTCACTGAAGGGTAATTGGCTGACCTTGACCCATCAGGGTGTCTGAGATGAGCAAAAGTGAAGGGAGAGGGAAGCGAAGCAGGGAGGCTGGCAATAAATTTTTCTCCCACATCAGTGTATTTATGTCAGTGGCACTTCACACTGGCATTTGACTCTTACAACTTGAAAATGTGAGGCCACACACGCACTCTACTGTGATAAAATACACTTAATGTGCACGCGCAATAACGTACTGATGCACGGTGCATGCTCACTGTATACGGACACCAATTGATAACTCACTCCAAAGCAATCATTGATCAACGTTCACTTATTGGATGAGTTAGTGTTAACGTCTTCACCACCACTGATGAGGGCCATCATTTAAAAGGTGCCATGCTGCTTTTATTCTCTAATCCGTCACACAGCGTTGTGTAAGCATTTCTGGTCTTCCTTTAGTTTTTGTACCTTGCCATTTGTAATCCTATTCTACCTATAAATCGTGGAATGAGTTCTTGAGTTCCCCCAATGACTTGGAATGATCATTAGTTACTGGTGGTGAATTACAGTGCATAAAGCTGTTAAGCAACAAATCTCAAAGGACGTTCTCTATTAAACTCAGATATATTTTCCATGGCATATTTAACTTTAGTTAAATTTTATTTAAGTAGCTGTATCTACTTGGTTTCCCTTACAAAATAAAATTCTATATCTTCTTTTCATATTCTTGAAAACCAGCAGCAAAACCGTTTTAAATCTGGTTTTGATAAGGGGAAAATAATAGCTAAATGAAGAGCTAAGTGATGAATTGAAGAGGCTAAAGGACAGAACCTTGAGGAATTTGTCAGGTTACAGGGAAGGATCAGATTTAAAAGATTTGAGCTAGATAAAGTGGGAGCGCTCTGGTGTGAAACCAGTGAAGGGGTGCATGTGAGATACCAATAGCAGAGTTAACTGAGGAGGATGGAGTGTCAGATGGTATTGAATGCTGCGCTCAAGTAGGATGAAGATGCAAATGAGACCGAAATCAGTTTAAATGAGAAGTTCTTTGCTGTGGTATGTACAGAAGCGGAACTGGAAGTCCTCATATATGTAGGCTGATAAGGGTAAGGTGGGAGTGAAGTTGAGAAGAATCTTTGACAGCAAAGGCAAACTCAAGATGAGGTAAATATTAGTCAAGTTACTGGCATCAAACCGTTTTTTATTTTTATTTTTTATCCAGAATGGTGGCTGCAATTTTGAATAAAGAAGTAACAGTACGAGAGATTAGGATGAATGGATGGTGGCAATTATAAGAGGCAACAAAGATGAAACACATGATTTGATGAGGGTTGTGGGGAAGAGGCTAAAGCTGGCACGTAAACATGGTTATGATGATATAGACTGCTGGAGACAAATACCTTACAAACTTGGCCAATATTCTGATATCAGAAATTCTTGGATGATCAGGAAGTAGAGAAAAGGTTAATGGCATGGAAAACATTCTGGTGGAGGAGGAAGTGAAACTAAACACAACTGCTTTTCAATAGTGTGAATGCTGTCATTGGAAAAATGTGTTTTAGAGTTGTGGGTGTCAGTTGAGTAGGTGGGAGTCAGGAGGATACTAGGTTTTATCGAGCAGGGATAATATTCATTCATCATCCAAACCGCTATTCTCCTGAGGGTCGTGGGCCTGCTGAAGCCTATCCTCGCAGTCTTTGGGCTGTAGGTGGGGTACACCCTAAACTGGTTGCCAGCCAATTACAGGATACACATAGATGGACAACAGTTCACGCTCACACTCACACCTACGGGCAATTTGGAGTGGTCACTCGGCGTCCCATGCAAGTTTTTTGGGAAGTGGGAGGACACCAGAGGACCCACACAGGCACGGGGAAAGCATACAAACTTCACACAGGAAGAAATTGAACCTTGCACTTCTGAACTGTGAAGCGGACCTTCTAACCGATTCGCCACAGGGAGAATAGTGTTTTGAAATTTCCTCTGTTTGAGGATATACATAAGTTCAGCGTAATATTGTGAATTGGTAGTGGAAGGAATTAGACAAACAAGCATAATCTGATGAAATGTCACAGTGCCATCCTATAAGGGCTAACCATCACTGGGCTTCACACGTTGTCTTCACTGATTGAAAGCTAAGTGAGCTAACAGCTAGACTAAAAATCAGAGCTGCCAGCGCTCTCTCGTTAAGGCATCAGGAGAGTGCGATCTCTTTTATTCGCCCAGCTTTGCTTGGCCATAACACAGACGCTGCCTTTCGGAGTTTGAGGAAACTTAATCATGTTAAAATTGAATTCACAAATAATTGTCATCTTTGTTTGTCTTTGTTGTCTCTGAGCAGTCATATACAATACAAAGATAATTATTTGGAAATTATTTTATGAACCTTCTGACATTCAATATCAATGTATCTTGAAAGGTTGCCCTCTCAGACTACCACCTCAGTAAGCTACTCAGGTTCACCCACGAAAAACATCAAGATTAACAAAAATTAAAGCTATTAGAGCCTTGCAGTCCATTTCCCTAATATGTCTAACATATTTCTTCTACAAATAACATTATCGTTTCAGTGGTCATTTTTTCAAACACAGTAACAACCACTTCTGTTTCGATGGCATTTCTGTGAAAGATATTTATTTTTGTTAGGTGTTATTTTTATTTGATCTGACGGAAAGATGATGATTTTATAAAAACTAAAATGTTGTGAATGTGTATTTCATACTTTTACCACTGCAATTTTTATCATGTGAAATGTTTTGTGAGTCCACTCTATGAAAAGTGCTGCATTTACTACTTTATTTTCCTGTCTACTTTCTACTCATCCATGACCATGAACAAACAGAAGTGATACAATATAAATGAATGCATGTTGAGTGTTCCTTCTGGTGTGTGGTTCATGATATTGTTAATAATGTTCTTATCCTCTACCTCCCCCAGGTTCTCATTTCTGACAGTTATAGGGGGACAGCTGTTGATGACAAACCAGCAGAAATAACTGTGTAACTTCCTACTCTAATCGATACAGCTAGGTACCAAGGGCTACATCTGTGAGTGTGCGCGTGTGTGGATATCAATGTACTGCTGTGTACTGATCAGCTAGTGGCTGAAATGGCAAATCTACCTCTGCCATCAATGGAAGAGAACAGAATATAAACCACGTAACAACCTCCACCCGCCAACAGTCAGTCCATAGTTCTCCCCCTTATCAAATTTGTTATTCACCCTACTCTTGCGTACAATGTAGTGTCTGCCGGTGTGCCATCCCTGGCTTCCACATGTAATCTGAGTAAAATGGAAAGGAGCAGTGTGACAAGGGGGTTCATAAAGCCTGGTTTAGCTTGTGTAACCGTGAGCAGACTGAGAGAGACATTTGATAATGAAATTTTCCTTCCTGTTTATCCTAGGGTCTTGCTCTCTCGTAGGCTGAAACATGCACAGGCAGGCAAAACAAACCCAGTGCAAACGCACACATAGACACACACACGCACACACATAAATATAACCAGATGTCTATATACTGTCTGTGATGCTATTATGTATATTGAGTATTACATCAAGAAAGAACTGGAATCGTCCCATAGGATTAAAAAAAAAAAAAAAAAAAAAAAGTCGAGCCTAAGGAGGCACTGTGGGCTAATGGCCAACTGCCTTGACTGTCAAAGAATTTTCACTAATTTGTTGGTTTTATGAGATTAACTCTCCAATAGTTCTTCCACGGCTTTGAAAGCTCCACACGGGTCTAGATTCATAAAGCAGATTTTGAAGGGAGGTCATTCTCATTGTAATAATTTTAATAGACTATAGAATAAAAAACATCACCACTGAAATACCATGCACCCACCCACCCCAACCCCTAACAACAAATTAACAAATCTTGACAAAGTGTATGCAATTTAGCTGAGAGCAAGGCTTAACATTTGAAGAGTTACAGGATTTAACCCATTTTCATTTATGTCACCCACTTCTCTATATCTGGTACAGAGGCCAAGACATCATGGTGACATTATCATAAGAGCATGAAAAAAAAGATTACAAAACTGGATTAGGGCTAATGACTTTAAAAGCAAACCATGAGAGAAGTAACACATTGGAAACATTATTTGCATGTGTCTTCCAATAATAATTTAAAATAAAATTCCTTGGCATGCTTGGCGTGGGTTTGAGCATGTGCTAAGTGATTTCTCTCCACGACTGTGTTGTTGCTATGGTGACAGTTTTTAAACATTTGCCCGTCTACCCCAGAATCATATTTTGCACACTCTTGGCTTGTTTACAGCTTTAAATAAACTCTGTTAAATGAGACACATTCAGTGCTCAGACACATTCTTAGATGTGCCAAATTTTAATTATAATCCTTTAACTTTAGTGCTTAAGTTCAGTAAATGGCATAAAAAGGAGGGACTATTTGGAGTGACACTGTACCAGAAGCTGAATGAGAGAACAGAAGCACAAGCAAGATGTGTTTGTGGGTGATACATTATTTTTCAAGCACACATTATAGAATATGCGTCTGTGACACAGACCTTTTCTTTGGATGCCCAAATGTACAATGAATCTGGACCTACTCAACTGCCTCTATGAGGAAATACTTTACTGCCATCTTGTGGTAAGAGAAGTAACAGCATACAGATTTAGGAATAGGAAAATAGCTCATTGTGTGGACATAACAAACAATTAGCCACCCACTGTTGAACAGACACCAGTATTTAGTACCCCAAAACTATTAGCTACCATCTACATTCTTTATGAATTTGCATGTGAGTATATATCAGGAACACAGACACACAGATACTAACAGACATTTACGCACACACAGACACAGACACCACAAACAGACATACACACAGAAACACACACACACACACACTATTTTTTATAATACCTTCAGTCTCGAACAAAATGATCCCATCACATTCCCTCACCTTAGCGAGCCATTTAAATGAAGGTTCTGTCTTTTGATGTAACTTGACAATGTCAGTCTTTATGTAATTTGTGAAAAAAAAATAACAACAATCTCCCAAGGTCTGCTGTCCATTAAAATGGCCTTAAAGTGATTAATACATATGACATATGCACAACTTGGTCCATTTGTAACTGATACATTGTTGTTTATTGATCCTGTCCTGTGTAGTAATCATTATTTGAACCCTTTACTTCCCTGAGCGCATCACTCTCATTCCATTTTCTATTTATAGCCTGATGGGCTGCTATTATTTCTTCCCTTCTTTGACGATGACCACAATCACACTTCTGAAATTGTGAACAAACATTGTTCAATCCAGTCAAGATGCAAATGTCTGCCTTGTCTCATTCCCTGTCTCTTTTTCCCTTCTCTATTTTTCCCCCTCAAAGTGCAGTCTCATAGAGCCCTTCTAAACCCCGCAATTTACCTTCCTTTTCTTGCGAAACAAGACAAGCGTTGTCCTGAATAGGATGTTTCCTGGTATCCTGTGCTGACATGTGGTAACTAACAGACATTTTACAAAATAAAGAATTTACCAAACTAAAACTGTGACTAAAATGGTGGAAGCTGATGATTAATTGCCATTCTGATAACCACTGGCTATGTGTAAAATGACCTACTGTACACAAAAATAAAAACACTGGATTGTGAGTGTGAGGATGCAGTGGTAGTTATGACCAACTGAGTGGAACCATTTTTCATCTGCCAGTACGACATCATAAGACTAGAAATCCTCACAACAAATATAGAGAATAATGGTTTATGACCTTTTGCTTGAACCCCTTTTGATCCACTCTGACGTCTTGCCCTCATTTACCCTCGCTTATCCCCCCATGACATGACAACACACACACACACACACACACACAAACACACACACAAACACACACATTTAAATATATATAGTTAAAATTACTTAGTAAGGATGGCAGCAAAAAAGGTTTCAACATAGAATTATACTGCATGTTGACATACAGTACAATAGAATGTCATGTATTTTGAAAATTGAGACCAATACTATCCAGGTGAGACATAAACACATTACTCATGATTGTAAGAAAAGTGGAAAATATCAACATGTGGAATGCAAAGTTAGCAGAATAATCAGACATTGATTTGCCTGTGCTCATAAAACAAAACCCTTGATGTATGCATCCACTCGGGTTACCTTGTCACACGTTAGTTCTGATCAGAACTGACAAAATTGATAAGAATAAAAATCTGCTTCAGAGTACGCAAGTGGCACAGAGATTCAAAGGAGCTCGTACGAAAGGTGATGGATGAGGAAGTGAATAAGGAAAAGGACAAGGAAAACCAACAAAAATCAGCACAGATTAAATGAAATTGGAGCAACCATTATACACCATGTCCTTGTTCATGGGATGACAATGAGAGAAGCATGCCGAGTCCAACTTAAATCGATCAGATTCTCTGTGACAGAATATTATTTCTCGTTGTACAGCATTTGATATGGCAATGTAGTGTGTGATGCGAATAAAGTTCTCTGGCTGAACCCCGCAAAAAGACAAGATATCTGACCTTGCAATAATGTGCTTGTCATTTTTGTTTTATTCATGAAGTTATGAATGTAGTATTTATAGATACCATTTTCACTATTTCTTCTTATTCTAAATTCTTAATCTTACTGGACATTGTACACAATTATTTGCTTACAACAATTTTAGAAAAGGGCCTAATTTATTCCGTATTCTGGCGCGTCAAGCATGTTCTGTATTGACATGACTTTAATGTGGAAAAACTTGGCAGCAGTGACCTCACGCCCATCACACACTTTTGGGATTATCACGAACAGATAATATGAGCCAGGCTCTGTCTTCCAACGCCAGTAACCTCTGATTTAATAAATGCTGAATGAATAGGCAGCTGTTCCCACAGAAATACTCCACAATCTGTTTTAGCTGCAAAAGCAGTGAAACTAACCATTATCTTTCTCATTTTATTCCGTGGATGTAAAATGTATATCTATTACGTGCAATATAATTAATTCAAGGAGCAGAAAAATGTAGAACACGCTGTCTGATCAAAACACATCACACCTTGCAACCCAGTTTATGATAAACAAATATCCACACACATTGCCAGTGGAATACACCAGTGTCATTAACCCGAAGCTTGAGGTAACAATTAAAACCATTGTGGCTTTAATCTTTTGAAAAATTCTCGATGTGATTGGAATCCTGAAGCTAGATTCTTTTCATAAAGAGGGCCAAGACCTCGGTTGAGTTATTATCGCTGAAAGCGCCAACTGTGCATGTGTGCGAGTGTGAGACCGTGAGGTAGAGAGAGACAGACAGAGGCAGAGTGATAGAGCAAGAATAGTACATGCAGTGACTCCTGATGCATCTCCTATAACCATGATGACGTGCAGCTATGTATTCATTCATCAAAGCCTAACTTTGTTGACTGTTAATCGGAGGACACAAACAACCGTTCACACTTATGTTCAAATATATGAGCATTTTTTTTCTTCAATTATTTTACTGTGCATGATTTAGAAATTTGGGAGGAATTTGGCATCTTCAAAGAGACTACTGTTGTGGATATGAGAGAAAAAAAAAAAACTTGCTTGATGCCCATAACTGATGTTCATAACTGTTGTAATATGTTAATGTATACAAGAAAAGGTCAAATTTTAATAGATCTAATACTGGCTGACTTATTAATGGGTCGGGCCATAAAAAGTATCATTTATTTTTTACATAATCGCAAGTGGCTGCCACATTTGTGGAATTAAAAAAACATTCCATAAGCACTTCAAATGCCTCTTAAATCCTCCACAACAAATTAATTCACAAAAAAGACTGATGATTTAAATATCAATATAAAAACATGACTCATCTGCCCACACTGCTCTTCATGTGAATAATATCCCATTTATGCTGTTTAAGTTGAAATCTTAGGATGAGTGAAATGTTACATTAATTTTCACACATCGAATTTGAAACCCTTCGGAATTTTGACCTGTATGAGCTAATATGACAAATATGAATAAGAACAATAAAGAAGCAATGTGGTTTTACTCTAATTTAACTTTAAGGTTCTTGTTTTTTAACTGGATGTTCCATGTGAAAAAATTAAAAAAAAAAAGGCTTTATTTTCTTATTTACTACTAATGTTATTTTATTTTGAAATCTATTTCAAAGAACTCATCATCCAGTTTTCAAAATTCTTGATAAGTCGTACTCAAGTTAAAAGGACATTCCAACCATCCATCTATAATGCTTTGAAAAAAAATCCCATTCAATGAGTTGTTTTAGTTAACACTTGTCATTTAGTAACTACAATTTTACAATCTGCATCCCCTCTGTTTGAATTCTTGAAACAAAAAAACAAACAAACAAACAAACAAACAAACAAACAAACAAACTAACTAACTAACTAACTAACTAACTAACTAACTAACTAACAAAACACACTGAGAATAGATAAGCAAAGGACACTTTCACTTTCAAATTCATATCACAAAGACCAGAAAACATGCATGGCCAGTCATTTAATGCGATGCTGTACTTTAATTCGGAAGACAAATTTGTGCCCATTTTCTTCAAGTTGTAAGTTTGTATTTTTATTAGTAGTTAACTTTCTAAATGTACTCATTAATAAATACAGAAGTGAGGTTTTAAATGGTGACTGGTTGAGTCTCAGTGTCCGATTACTCATCTTTAAGCGCTTTAAGCTGTCTCTGTGGCACTGTTTGTCTTTCTCCCTGTCGGTGTCTACTGTTGTCGTCTGTGCATGTCCGTGCCCGGTGTTCCTGTCGTCTGGGTTCCTCCTGGTCTTGTCTGCAGAATCACGGTCAGAATTTTATCCTTGTCCAAGTGGACTTCTGTCGGTCGGTCTGTGTGTTTGCTGGCCGTAAATCTCTATCCCGTCTGTGTCTTCGGTTCCCCACCTACCTCCCTTCCAACTCCCTTTCCCCTCAATAAATCCGGGTTTGAGCTGCATTGGGTCGCCCAAGCTCAAGTCATTCCTGACACTGTTAGTGCATTCAGTTGTTAACCATACGGCTGGTGGTTCAACCTCACCCAGGGATGTCTGTAAGACCCTGCTTTCTGTTTGAATCCAGTTCACAGCTTCAACTCTCATTGACTTTTAAACTATTTAAATAGGTGTGGTTGATGATGAGACTGTTAACATCATTTGGCCCTCTTTATGAATTGTATAATACAGCTTAAATGCTCCTCCATGAGCCTGAAACCAACTTGGTTAGTACGTTTGGCTCTTCAGATGATGGATGGATGGATGGATGGATGGATGGATGGATGGATGGATGGATGGATGGATGGATGGATGGATGGATGGATGGATGGATGGATGGATGGATGGATGGATGAATACCATGACTATGTTCCAATTGGACTATATCAGGTCAGAAGCCTTTAAATTCCAATTACTCACTTAGCTAGTGTGTCTCTGTGGCGCAATCGGTTAGCGCATTCGGCTGTTAACTGAAAGGTTGGTGGTTCGAGCCCACCCAGGGACGGTTCCCTTTTGTGTTGGGAAGACTTGATGTTTGGATCTGGGTCACAGAGTCAATTATCCCTGTGGATGGAAACTATGCAGATGTTGTGGTTGCTGAAGAGCACACAATTGACTTTCCAAAGTATACCCTTCCGGGACACGTTGATTTCAATTTTGTACGTTGAGCGTGAATTGGCCTTCCCAACCATGATGAGACTGTTAACATCATTTGGCCCTCTTTATGAATTGTATAATACAGCTTAAATGCTCCTCCATGAGCCTGAAACCAACTTGGTTAGTACGTTTGGCTCTTCTTCTAAACTCTCTTCCATGACACTTTTCAAGCTAATCAGTTTAACAGTTGGCTTTCTTTACCAATGGTTGTTCGTCTCTGTGTGCCCCGGGATTGGCTGGCAACCAGTTCAGGGTGTCCCCCCACCTACTCCCCGATGACTGCTGGGATAGGCCCGCGACCCCTGTGGAGACAAAAGGTACAGATGATGGATGGATGGATGGATGGATGGATGGATGGATGGATGGATGGATGGATGGATGGATGGATGGATGGATGGATGGATGGATGGATGGATGGATGGATGGATGGATGGATGGATGGATGGATGAATACCATGACTTTGTTCCAATTGGACTATATCAGGTCAGAAGCCTTTAAATTCCGATTACTCACTTAGCTAGCGTGTCTCTGTGGCGCAATCGGTTAGCGCATTCGGCTGTTAACTGAAAGGTTGGTGGTTCGAGCCCACCCAGGGACGGTTCCCTTTTGTGTTGGGAAGACTTGATGTTTGGATCTGGGTCACAGAGTCAATTATCCCTGTGGATGGAAACTATGCAGATGTTGTGGTTGCTGAAGAGCACACAATTGACTTTCCAAAGTATACCCTTCCGGGACACGTTGATTTCAATTTTGTACGTTGAGCGTGAATTGGCCTTCCCAACCATGATG